>NC_060276.1:102555300-102613999 GCF_021613505.1 Equus quagga | reverse complement strand
CTGTTGCCAATTCTCATTTTGCTTGAGGAAGATTTGCCCTGAGCTAACATCTGTGCCAGTCTTCCTCTATTTTGTAATTGGGTCACCACCACAGCATGGCCACCAATGAGTGATGTAGGTCCACATCTGGGAACTGAATCCCCGCTGAAGTGGAGCACATTGAACTTAACCACTAGGCCACAGGGCTGGCCCCTCTCTGTCAGTTTTATGTGTTGCAAATATTTTCTTCCAGTCTATGTCTTAACTTTTTGCTTTCCTAATGTCTTTCAATTAATGGAATGTCTTAATTTTATTCTAGTCCAATTTATTAATCTACTACTTTATGGTTAGTGCTTTATGTATCCACTTAAGACATCTTTGAAGGATACTGAAGATGTAGTCTAAAATTTATTTTATCTTTCACATTTAGATTCACAATCCATGTGTTTAATTAATTGACCCAGTGTCATTTATTGTTATAAGATGAACCCTTCCCTGCAGCTCTTCAGTTTTACCTTTCTGATTACTCGGGTGTCGATATATGTGTATGTCTGTGATATACTTTCTGTTATGTTCTATTGCTTTATGGACTATCCTTGGGAGAATACCACACTCTCTTAACTACTGAAATTTCAGAACAAGTCTTGATAGCAAGTGGAGTAATTCCTTCAACTTGTTTGACTCCCCGAGGATTTTCTTGTTTTTTCTTGGCCCATTGCACTTCCATATGAAGTGTAGAATAATTTTATTAATTTCCACAAATAAATTTCCACAGATGCTAGGTTTATAATGGACATTCTGTGGAATATAGGTCATTTTCAAGGAGAATTGACATCTTTCAATATTTAGGGTTCCATTGATGAACATGGTGTATTTCATTTATTTAAATCTTTTTTATCTCTTCTTAGTAATATAGTATTTTTTGTGTAGAGGTCTTGCTCATAGTTTATTTGATTTATTTCTATTTTATTGTCCTATTGTAAGCAGTTTTGGCTTAAAGGAATTTTTTTAACTGTTCATTCAAGCAAAGCATACATACATAGAAGTGAACATATCTTACATGTATAGTTTGGAGAACTTTCACAAACAACACACCTGTGTAGCCAGTACTCATGCCAAGAAATAGAACTTTACCAGTCCAAAAGACCTCATTGTTCTTTCTTTCAGCAGCTACAGCCCTAAGTGTATCCTCTATCCTGATTTTTACCAGCAGAGATTAGTTTTGCCATAAAACTAGAATTATATAATGTGTTCTTCTTACTGCTTATTCTTTTGCTCGGTATAATATTAATGCATGTACATCAATACATGTAATTGTAGACCATTTGTGCTAATATTTGTATAGTATTCCATTATGAAATATACTACAATTTAATTATCCATTTTACTGTTGATGGGCATTCGGTACTTTTCAGGTTGGGTGTATGTGCTGGTATTGTCACCCTTTTTATTTTAGCTAATTTACTTGATCTGGAGTCATATTTCATTGTGGGTTTAATTTCCATTTCTTCAGTAACGATATTAAGCATTTTTCATGTGCTTATTTGCTATATACATTTGTAAATATCTTTGTAAATTGTCTAAATCTTTTAGCAGTTTTTTTCATTGAATTGTAGGACTGTAGAATGCTTTATATATTCTAGATACAAATTCTATTTGATATGTGCTTTGTAAGTATTTTCTCCCACTGTGTGGCTTGTATATTTTCTTATGATGTCTTCTGATAAAGAGAAGTCTTTTAGAAATGATGTCTAATTTATCAATTTCTTCTGTTATAGTTAATGTTTTTGTTGTCCTAAGAAAGTGTTGCCTACCTGAAGTTCATGAAGGTATTTTTTTAATAGTTTCCTTTGGAAGTTATATTTTTTTAGCCTATATATTTAGGTCTATGATCAATAGTTGTGTATTATATGAGGTAGAACAAAGCTTCATGATAATTTTTTAATGTACATATTCAGTTATTCTAGGGTCATTGGTTAAAATGATATCTTTTCCCTATTTGAATTGTTTTGGTGCCTTTGTCCAAAGTCATTACACTGTATAGAACATCTTTGAAATCCACAAAATAGCAAACAGAACTAATATATGAATTCAGCAATGTTTCAGTATAATGAGTCAATATACAAAAATTGATTTTATTTCTATAGACTGAACAACTGAAAAATAAATTTTATAAAAATATTTAAAATAGCATCCAGAAATATAAAATACTTAGGATTAATTTTATTATAATATGTGAAATACCTCTATATAAATATTAATACTTCTATAAAATAGGATTATTTTATATAGTACTAATAATACATTCCCTTGAAAAAATTAAAGAATAACTAAATCAATGTAAATATGTACTATGTTCATGTACTGGAAAACTCATCGTTAACGTATAAAATGTCGTCGATTAGATTCAGTATAATCCCAATCAAATTCCTAGACAGTGTTTTTATAGAAATGGTAAGGTCACTTTAAATTATGTATGGAAATGCAAACAGTATTGGTTTTTAAATTCCATTTTCTAATTATTTGTTGACGTATATAGAAATAGAAATTATTTTTGAATATTAATTTTGTATTCAGGACCTTATTAAATTATACTAATAAACATATACTTTATACTAATGATGATTATCTATATATTCTTTTGGATTTTCTAAATAATCATATTATTTTGAATAGCAAGTGTTTTACTTATTCCTTTTGAATTCTTAGGATTTTTGTTTCTTTTTCTTTCTTTGTTAACACTGACTAAGATCTGTAGTATAATATTAACTAGATGCAGTACTAATAGGCATTTTTATCTTATCCCTATATCAGAGGAAAATCTTTGATCATTGTATCACTAAATATGATGCTTATTCCAAAACAACTTTTCCAAAACAACTTATTCCAAAAACAACTTTTATCCAATCAGGGAGCTGTTCCTCTATTTCTAGACTGCAAGAGGCTTTTTCTTCTTACCCGCATCTGTTGGGAAACTGTAATTATTCTTTTAATATAGTGGCTCATATTGATTGATTTTCAAAGTTAAACCAACTTGGCATTCTTCTAATAAATTCAATGTGTTCTTTTTTTCTTGTTGGATATTTCTGGATTTGATTTGTTAATGCATTGTTTAGGATTTTTTAAATCCATGTTCCTGAGAAGGATTGGCCTTCAATTTTCCTTTCTTGTAAAGCCTTTATTATGTTTTGGTATCTGGATTATTTTGGTCGTAAAATTAGAGAATTTTTCCTTTTCCCCCATTCTTTGAATTACTTTGAGATACATGTTATTTATTCTTAAATGTATGATGTAATTTACTGGTTGAAGTTATCTAAGCCCCAAATTTTCTTTGTGGGAAAACATTGTTATGATTCAATTTTGGTGGAGAATATTCAGATTTTCTATTTCTTACAGCAGTTTCAATAATTTTTGCTTTACAAGGAAATCGTGTCAATGTCATATAGTTTTTAAATGTACTGACATAATATTCTTGATAATAACCTCTTATTTGTTGAATGTGTTCTTTCCTTCTTACATCTTTGAGCCTTCCATTCGTCTCATTTTCATTGTGCCCAAAAAAGCACCCTTGGCACATCTTTCTTTAGAAGAGGATTTATTTGTGATGAATTGTGTTTTATTTGTCTGAAAATGTTTTTTTTCCCCCAAATCTTACTATTTTATGGAGGTCACGTTGGTTTATAACATTGTGGTCTGAAAATATTTTTATCTTACTTTTATTTTTGAAGATTATTTTACTAGAAATAGAAATGTAAGTTGGCAGTCATTTCTTTCAGCCCTTGGACTATATCATCCCATTGTTTTCTGGTTTTCCTGATTTTTGTTAGGAAGTCAACTTTCAGTCTTATTTTTACTCCTTTGAAGATAATATATTATTTTTCTTCTGGATGCTTTTTAGACTTTCTTTTTTGTCTTTGGTTTTCAACAATTTTATTACAATGTTTCTAGATATGATTTTCTTTGAATTTATATTGCTAGAAGTTCATATTAATTTTTTAATCTGTATCTTGGTAGCTTTCAACAGATTGGGAAAATTCTCAGGAATCATCTCTTCAAATATTGCTTCTGATCCAATCTTCTCTTTGAGCCACCAAATCCTGGGCTCACCTCCTTTCTGGATCATAGTTCGACAAATGCTTGCTGCCTTGGTAGCTTTTTGATGTCTATAAATAGACATGAATGTTTTGTAAAATATTTTATCCATATTTTCTCGTTGTTGCCAGTGGAAGAGTTGGTCTGAATCAATTGTCTTTGGTAGAATTCAGAATCTATGAAATACAACTTAATAGAATCAAAATTAATGGGGTTATTAAGGAAAGGCCTAAAAAGAACACTTAATAATTAGTTGTCTTTTTTCATCTGTTAAAAATTTTCAGAATAATTTTTTATTCCTGCAATGTTTTTTTATACGATATATTAATTTCTGTATATTATTCTATATATTACACATTTTACTAATACTTGTAGTTTTAATATTTCTTTTTATTGTTCTTGTTAGAAAAGTGCACTTGTGAGCCAGCCCTGATGGCCTAGTGGTTAAAGTTTGACGCCCTCTGCTTCAGTGGCTCAGGTTCACTTCCCAGTCATGGAACCACACCACTCATCTGTCAGTAGCCATGTGGTGGCAGTGGCTCACATAGAAGAACTAGAAGGACTTACAGCTATAATATACAACTATGTACTGGGGCTTTGGGGAGGAAAAAACAAAGTACACTCGTGTGCCTCTAATTTCTCTGTAGGGTTTTATCAGATAAGTTTTGCAATCTAAGCCTGGGAACTAACAGGAAAATATCCTCCCTCACTTCCCTTCCTAATAGAGCTACTTAGCTTTGTTTCTAAGCTAATCAAAGAGTAGCATCAAAGTACATAGACTATGAAACCACAATTTATCATATAGTCTCAATGTGTGATATCATATGGAAGTGATAATTTTTTCAAAAATCTCTTGACTACTATCGAAGTGATAACTAAAATTGACATGGATTCTTATGCTTTTATTTCAAATGTGTTGTGCAGTCCCCATATTTAGACTGATATGCACCCGCCACTTGGCAATGGGCATATCTTGGCTTTTATAACAATGAAATTAAACCATTAAGGATTGAATTGCTTAAACGTTAGACAGAAGGAGCCAGAACTTGTACAAGGAGGGTATAGGATTGAGAGCCAAAATTTAGTAGCTGCTTACTGATTCTCAGGCCCAGACTCTGAACTTATTATTGAGTCATAGGAAGAAAGTGCTGAACAGAAATTAGAAGTTGTGGGCATCAGAGGCTGTGCTCTTCCTGGCAGTGGTGTAGGAAGCAAAAGGCATTTTAACATACTTCACTAATAAGGGGTTGGAACAGGCAACAGGCAAAGAAGATCATGGCAGATTCCATGATGACAGTCAGGCAAGTTTCTTCTATGCTCACATATGGGTATTTCCCTGGTGGGGTATATCTTCAAAGTGTAATATATTTACTTCTTTTTGTAAAACGTAGTGATGGTAGACAGTAATAAGAATATCAGATGAGAAGTCAGGACTCAAGCTGTCATTCTCTCTATTGCTGACACTCTATAGTTAAGCTTTCTGTGGCCAAATAATAATAATAATAATTATAATTATTGATGCTGTCGATGAGTTAACTCACCAGCTACTTATAATCCTGCCAAGTTGAGAAACCTTATGGGAATTTCTATATCACTCAAAGAATAATTATCAACACTACTTTCCTAACTTGGATAATAATAATAGTTTGAAGCTAAATTTCTTCCTTCATTTATTATTCATTCACTAATTCATTTGACACTCAGGTCCTGAGCACCACTGCTGGTCGAGAGACTCTGTAGTTCCCTAGAACTTGCATTTACTTGGCTCTCCCCTCATGTGTCAAAGAAGTCCTCACTGACTTGATGGTTCTCTAATGCCTTCAACCAGACAAGTTTTTTATTTATGTGTTTGTTTTAGTCCATAATTTCTAGTTCTTGGCAGGAGATTGCTTCTGACCTATAATAAACTACAGGAAGTGCTCACTTTGCAAGGCAGTGCAGGACCATAAAAATGACCATGTAGTTTCAAAGCATGCAAAATGATCTTAATAATCAATGGGGAAATTTTTGATTATTCTGTAACCTTTGAAAATTCTTATCAAAATATTAAAACCCTCTTATTCTCCGTTATAAATGTATAGGGAAATAAAAAAGTAGTGAAAAATAATGTTTATATAGTACCCTGTAATTTAAAACAGAGAAACTGATAATTAAAATGTTTTATTTCTTTTCAAACAACTTATCAAGAGTAGTTCAAATAGTGCTTGCTTTCTTCTTATCACGTAACTTATGATACAGAACAAGACTCTTTTCTATGCTTTGGTGAATTAGTATATTCTTTTTCTAAGATTGGATCAACTTCCACTATTTTATCTTTTGTTCATTCAATGTCATGAAGTAGCTCCAAGAGTTCCTTGGAACTCTTGTAAAGATTTTGTTGCTGGCATCACTTCTTCTTGAAACAGCTTCATTCTTTTTGTCACAACCACTTTGCCCAATTACATCACTCAGTTCATCTTCCCCAAGGTTTTCTGGCTGCATATCTGGAATCCCTTGAATGGTGGTGGTGGTAACATTCCCATGGTCAGCTATTTCTTCCATAAATCCATTTATGTTCAATTTGAATTTCACTTTTAGAATCTCTGTTTCTTTGGTGCACTTACATTTTGTTGCCCAATTCCCTACTTGGATTATCCATTTTTAAAATATGTCACATGGGTTTTTCATGGGGAAACAAGGAGGCAACACAACTATACACTTTGCTGTCAGCGTGTGGACTGAATAACATGCTCAGTAACTAATCACTGAGAGACTTTAAAAGAAGGGACTTGATTTGTCATTGACCATAATATTCATTTAAAGAATGATTTTTTACAGTCATTTACGGAATGATGTATGAACTGAAGAGCTAGAATCTTGTTTGTACTTTAAGCCATTTCTCACAGTTAATATACTGTGGTAATTGAAATTTGAATTGTGTTGTCCAAGACTGGCATTATTTAACTAAAATAGGGTAACTGAAATTCATGCATATCAGGACCATGCAAAGGGAATACTATATATATATAAGCATTTTCTACTTAGTGAAAACCTCTTACTATGCTTGAAACTCATGCTGGTGAAGTCACCATAAAGAGGTACTTTTCTCAGGATCTTGATCAGGCATTTCACTAGATGACAAATTCAGTTGCTTAACTCTTGTGGCCTGCTCACTATTTCTGGATCCTCTTTGCATAATGAGGGATTCCTTTATTCAAGTAACATTTAAGGTATCACTGAGTTTAGAGTGCACTGCTGGCCAAAAGAAGATGAAACAATTCAGACACTTCACAGGTCACAAATGTGAAATGACTTGTGGGTATTATCAGGATGAAGAGATTTGACTTGACTGACCGTGGACCAAGTCTAAAAGGGAAGTGAGCCAGAGGGAAGATTGTGAATAGAATCAGCTAGGGTTATTGCAGGTAGCTGTAACTCTGCAAAGAAAGAGAGAATGGTGCTGCTGGATACCAGCTGTGGTGCCACTATGAAAATGAGCCAAACTGAATTGTCAGCGTTTTATTGTTTTCATCTGGTTGATTCATTACTTATAATCACCAAATTATTTTTAATATTTTCGCATAGGTAGAATAGTGTTGGAGGGATATCATTTATTACATGAAAGCCAGACAAAATATTTCCCCTGATGTGACATTGTGAAGTTGACTTATGGCACTGAATGAATAACGTCTTGTAACTCAAACTGTTACTATCACTGCTGACTCATTGAATGACAGCAGAAAGCCACTTAAAGTTTTCATGTTTTAGCTTCTAAGCTGGTTAAGAGTAATTATAAGCGCTTACCCACATCACAGAGATCTAGGCTTTATGAAATATTGGTTTTAAAATATTTTGAAAATTTTGGATAAAAACTGTTAAGGTTATTTTAAACATTGTTACTTAGTTACTACTTGAATCAAACCATCATAGTAATGATACTTTCTAAATTTAAAACAGTTTTTAATATTACATGCATGCCCAAATGAATCATTTAGATATCAACACTAAATTAGGAATTTCACAGGGGGTGGTAATATGGATAATATGAATTCTAATATTGAGGCAATATAATTGTGCTTTTAAGTGCTTTGTAGAAGGATGTATTAGATTGAATCATATGAGAGTAGCATTTTTGTAGGTCAAAAATGTTAAAGTACTGGGAATTTCATATAGTTTAACCTAAATTAAAGTCCAAGGGTGAATTCTATTTCCATTCTTTACCCTAGCTAAGGCTTTTAATCTCTCTTTACATTTCAATTTCTCCATCATGAATTGGGTGTGATGTAGTCTGCTATTTCAAAAATGTAGGGATGAGCAGGAATATTTATTTTTCTCTATCATCTTATCTCTTTATGTGTATCTTTTAGCTGCCTACCTATATATTAAGACTGATAGATCCTTTATTTATTGCCTGTGTGAACTTGACCAAGTTAATCAACACCTCTAAACATCAACTTTCAACTATAAAATAATAGTAAATACCAAATCGAACTGCTATTCAGAGGCAAAGGAGGCAATACGTGTTAAGTGTTTAAAATACTACCTGGTACTTAGTACATGTTTACCAAATGTCAAGTATTAAATTTTATACCTTTAGAGCAGAAATGAAGCATTATTCCTCACGTTTAGTGCTATCTTTACTTTTTGGTCTAGTCAGAAAACTCTCTGTTGTCTAGCATGATCTTGGTCTGATTAATAAAATATTCTGATTGAGAAAAGTACTGTATCTGTTATTCAGTTGTACATAATAAGTAGGCAGTTCAAATGTTTAATTGAGTTAATTTTTCATTTAAGGAAAACATAGATTACAGTTGACTTCCAAACCATTTAAAATATGATTTGTTCATGAATTACTAAGAAAGTACTTCAGAATGCTATAAAGCCTTGGGGTCTTTCTTATAACCATCTGTTACAACTGCATTATGGATGTGTAGATGAGTCAATTAATAGAGAATGTTAGTCAATAGAGTCTTGGATAAAGTAGATTGTATTGCGTTATCTAATTGATTCATTTTTAATTCTTTAAAAAATTTCTCACTTTCATTATTGGAAGGCACGATTTTCTTTTTCTGTTAGTAACCCTATTCGCCATAAGTGATCATCTAAATGGACTGTTTCATATTGGAAGGTATTGCTGTAATGCCTTTTCTTCAAATATCAGTGGTACTGATTGAAAGAACACTGGCGTCCATGTTGATCTTGTCCTCTTTGGAAGGCAGTTGTACCAAAGCTGTCGTTTGCCTCCATTTGATCACACTCAAATCCAATATCCATCTGGCTTCTGACTCTTGGCTCAATCTCTGCCATCAGTGACCCTGCTTCTCTCTTTGGACTTGATGCTTCTTTCTGGTCTACCTGGCTTTGACTCTTGGCTTTCCCTCAAGGACTTTGGCCTCACTTTGGACAGGAGGTGATGATTTCCTCAGAATCTAATTCCTGGCTCTAACAAGCTGGACCCAGCAACAGGCTGGCTTGACTGGCCAGAGGATTCAGTTAATGCAAAAGAGCATCGTGAGATGAGAGTGTTCATCAAGGCTCTATCAGAAGATTTGAACTCATGCAGAATCATTTCCCTTAATAGTCTTCAATTACTCTTGGGGGAAAACAGAATTTGTAAGTCAAAATAAATGCTTGATGCTTTAGGAAAAATATCATTTGAAGTATCGAGTTTTATTTAAAACCCTAGTGTTTCATGGCTGTTGTCTGTTTCTCTATTCTGCAGCACTGCTGAATACCACCTAAGCATATAAAAAATGCAGCTACATGCTTCTCCCTCTGCTGTAAAAAGCCTGGCCCTAACAACAACGTTGTTCTCAATGTTGATAATTATTAGAGAAGACTTCCCACTTCTGCCACTCGGATGAAAATGCAAGCAACACAAACCTCAAAGAGTCAGATGAGAGAGATTTCATGATATTTGAGGTCAATTTTCCAAGAAGCATTCTTGCTGGCATGATTAAATTCTGTGTGATTTTCAAGTATCACCTTACAACTGAAACTATCTCATTGTTTTATTTATATGTCTGACATACAACACTAATGGTTTCAAATATTAAAATACAGTGCAAAGTGTTGACATTTTCAGTTTTCAATTAGCAATATTGTTTTAAGCACTTACTTTGAAGTAAAAATTTGCACATTTATGACATTTATAAACGAATGCATTTGGTTGACTGATTTTAATGGTTGAATCATGAGAGATGCATATTTCAGGAAAGTGAAAACTACTATTTTTTTCTATTATCTGGTTAGCATTCCCGTGTAGCCATTTGTTTTAAACATCTCAGCTTTCTTTAATTATTCATTTTTAGCAATCACTAATTGCTATAAGTTATTTAAGTGATCTGGGAACATCTATCCGCTAAAGCCAAGGTCAGTGTTTTGAAGTGGGAACAACATTGGGATATCTTTTCCAAGGTGAGACAAAGACTGACCTGAAACTGAGGCTGGTCATGTTAGAGAAGAATCCAAACCAATTACAAGATCAAAGCAGATGGATTCTGGTGCTTGGCAGAGTCTAAAGCACTTCGGAGATGGCAGAAGCTCAGGCGATTACATTCAAAGGGGAGCTCTGGTGATGTGTTCTGGGGAACCAGCCTTAGGAAAGTAGGCTGTAAGCAAATTCGATGAAGTTAGAAGAGAGGCTACAGGAACAGTGGTAGAATGTAATCAAATATGATTAGGGAACAGGGAAGGGAATCCAGTTACTGAGGATCAAAAGGTCAAGCCAAGTTTGATGCTGTTTTACTGGGCTGTGTACTAACATTGCTCCTTGACAAAAATTTGTGCCAGAGAATAGGGTAGGGAGAAACCTATATGTGGGGAATAAAAGTCTTTACTTTTCCGTGTTAAAGTGTTACAATTAAAAAAGCCAAGCAGACTATCATAACATGAACCTTGTCTAGGATGCTGGCAGTGAAAGGGGATATTCAAAGGTAGATTTGAAATGCATCATGAAGAAAGAATTGATTGAATTTGTGGATCAGTTGGAGGTTGAGAAGATGTTTGTGAGTTTTAAAATTCGTGTGCCTGCGACCAGTTGATGGAAAAGGATAGGCCAATAGGAGTCACTCTTTGAGGTGAGGAGGAGGATCAGGTCTGTGTTAGGCATACTGAGTTTAATGATTGTGGAAACAGTTATAGAAACAAATGTGCCATGTGAGGAAAATACTGCATGTCCCACAACTGTGAATGTTCTTTCATTCTTTATGTAACCACTTGTTGGCCTCAATAATGTTTCTGAAGCCTGCAGTCCTGAGTAAACTATTGAGATGATAACAGAAGGCAAAAGCTTTAAATTTACAAAGAATATTTGCCTTTCTTTTTAATGAGACTAACTAATTTGAAATTAAAAATAAAGGACATTAAAGTATACAATTTTTTAGCTAGAAAGCCAAATTCAATTAAATATATTGAAATATTGAGGTGCAGACAACTCCAGGGGGCATCATTTATATTGCAGTGGATATGAAAAAGCACATTAGAATTGTACATTAAACAATCTGAGCAGCTATCCTCAATGACATCAATAAAGTATTCATAAATAAATTTTAAAATAGCACTTATGATTTGAAAGTAATCAAGTATAACAAATTAGAAGTAAAATGAAACAAAATATTCTATTCCCATCAAACAAACTTAAAGCCTAAGAATAAAATTAACCTCAAATATACAAGGCTTATATGAAGAAAATGATAAAACTTTGAGATTCTTAGAAGGATTAGCTAAATGGAGACACATACTATTTCCTGGATAGATGCCTTAGTATTATAAAGATGATGATTATATCTTAAGTCATTTTATACATTTAACACAATTCCCATAAATATCACCATAGCATATTATTTTTTCTAATCTGAACATAGGGATTCTATAGTTTATCTGAACAAATAAACATGTGAGAATGGTATGGACAAAATTTTAAAAGAAACATATTGAGAAGTACATAACATTGTTGTAGTATTTAATCTTTTAAATTTATAATGTATTGAAAAACTACAGTAACCAAAGTGGGTATTGGTCTACAGATTGATAGACAATTGAGCTGAGAAGAATTGAAAGTACAGCAAGAAATGTAATTTTAGATACAAATTTGTCATACTATGAAGTTGGCATTTCAAATCAAGGTTAAAATGTCAGACTACCCATTAAATGATATAGAAGCAACAGGTTAAGTATGTAAGACAAATAATAAATTTAAACAGTCATATATTACCTTAGAGAAATTGCAGATATGTTAAAGGTACAGATACAAAAATCAAGCAATAAAATGTATAGTGAAAATACTGTTGAAAAATGATATAATTTTGACATGAGGGAGCAGTTTCATGAGGGGAGAACATGACAGTAAACAATGAAAGCCATGAAGAAAATTATAACCTTGAATACCTATGTATTAATAATTTCTAATTACCTAAACACATATAATATCTGCTGGAAAAAATACAGCATAATGCAATAGGCAAACAGACTTATCCCATAAAAAAAGTTCTTATTAATTAATAAGAAAAAGATGTACCCTCAAAGCAAAAGATGCGAAAGACATAAGGGAAGTAATCCACAAAATACCAAGACAAAATACAAATATGTAAAAATCCTAAATCGTCATGGTAATCAAAGAAATTGAAATTTGCAAATATAAGTCAGCATAGCCTTAATTTTAAAACATAACAAAGACAAGAAGGGAATATTACAGTAAAATCTCTCTCATAAAAGTAGACGCACAAATTCTAAATGAAAAATGTTAACATATGTGTTATAGGTTAATTTATATTCCTTTCCCCCCACCCAAATTCCAATGTTGACGTCCTAGTCTCCAGCACCTCAGAATGTGTCCTTACTTGAAGATCTGGTCTTTACAGAGGCAATCAAGTTAAAAGGAAGACATTAGGGTGGGCCCTAATCTAATATGACTGATATCCTTATAAAAAGGGGAAATTTGTAGACAGACAAGTATACAGGGAGAACGCCATGTGAACATAAAGACAGCCATCTATAAGCCAAGGAAAGAGACCTAGAACAGATCCTTCCCTCACAGCCTTCAGAAAGAAGCAACCCTGCCAATATTTGATTTCAGACTCATAGCCTCCAGAACTGTGAGACAATTTCTGTTGTTTAAGCCAGCCAGTTTGTGGTGCTTTGTTATGGCAGCCCTAGCAAACGAATACAATCTCTAATCTAGCAATGTAAAAAAGGAAAATAGATTACAGACAAAGAGGATTTATTCTTGGCATGAAAAGGTAATTTTATATCTAAGATTTAATCAACATAATTTAGTACATTAACAGAAAAAGGGAGAAAAATCATATGATTATAAAATATCTTAGTAAATCAGGAATAGCAGGGAATTCCATGAGTTGATAAAGAATATCTACAAAAATTCTATAGCAATCCATATAGTTGACGGCAAAATATCGAAACCTGTCTCCCAGGGACTGGGAATGAGACAAGGATGCCTGTTTTCACTGCTCCTAGTCAACACAATAAAGGAAGTTTTAGTCAGTGTAATAAGTCAAGAAAAAGAAATAATAGGCATATGGATTAGGATCAAACAAATAAAAGGGATATGGTCTGTAACTGAAGAAATAAAACTGAAGTAAAGGTGAGAAAAACTCCAAAGCATCTAGAAAAAAACTATTATAATTACTTAGCAACATACAACATATACAAAAATCAGTTATAAATACATAGCAGAAACGAACACATACAAAATGAAATGTTAAAAGATACTATTTACAATAGCAGAAAATATCTATGAGTAAACTCAACAAAATATGTGCAAATGTGTACACTATAAACTACAAAAGAGTCTCAAAATGAAATAAAGACCCAAATAAATAGAGGGATATACCCTAGTTATGGATTGGAAAATGCAGTGTCCAAAGATGGCAATTTTCCCCAGTTTACTCTGTGGACTCAGCATAACCACAGTCAAAATCCTAGCAGATTATTTATTTATTTTTGGAGAATCCAACAAACTGATTCCAAAATTCATATGGACATCAAAGTGCCAAAAATAGTCAAAGCAATCTTCAGGGAGAACAAAGCTGGAGGACATTCACTTCAGATATATCCAGTTACAAGGCTGTGATGATTAAAACAGTCTTGTGTTGGTGCACGGTAGACAAACTGATCAATGAAACAGAACAGCTCAGAAACAATCTTACACACATATGGTTGTGTGATTTATGACATTATGGTGCATTGGGAAAAGAACAATTTACTAGATGATGTTGGGTGTATTTGTTATGCATATTAAAAAAGGCATGTCTGTACTCTACCTCACAGTATATAAAATCAATTCCAGATGGATTTCAGTACTAATTATGAAATTAAAGCCACTATAATTTTAGTGGAAAATAGAGGAAAACATCTTCATGATTCTGGCTTAGGCAGAGATTTTCTGAACAGGATATGAAAAAACACTACCCATAAAGGAAAGAAAAATGAGAAATTAGAGTATACTAGAATTAGGAACTTTTTCTCATTAAAAGACACCATTAAGAAACTGAAAAAGAAGCCCAGAGATTGTAATAAAATATTCTCAAGATCTACATCCAACAGAGACTTATTTCCAGAATATAGACACATTCCTACAAATCAATGAAAAACTATACTGTAATAGAAAAGCGGGAAAAAGCGTTGAACAGGCACGTCACAAAAGAGGACATCTAAATGGTTAAGAAATATATGAGAAGGCACTTATCCATCACCAGGTATTAGAAAAAAAGGGGGCAGGGAACAAACAGATTTTGCTTTCCCAGAAGACTTTGCAGAAAACTAGTGTTTATATCTCATTGGCTAGAACTAAATCATTTGGTTAACCTTAGTTGCAAGAAAGGATGATAAAGGAGTATTTGGCTTCTCTAACTTCCATTGTATTACTAGCCAACGAAAAGGAGGTTGGATATTAGTGGTGGAGAGCGTGTGTCAGTTTGTGATAGCGTCAAATGAAATGTCTAAGAGATGTATTGAATGTACAGGTCTCGAGCTCAACAGAGAGGTCAGTCTGAAAATAATAATTCAGGTTCGTAATTATGCAGAGGCTATTTCAAAGCTATGGCTATGGATATGATCACTAAAGAAGAGTGAGTAGAGGGGTTAGATACAATCCTGGTGTAGACAAAAACAATCTGTCAGAGAGAGAGGGAATCACAAAGGAGTTTGAAAAACTGCAGGAGAAAAACCAAGTAGTGTTCGGGCAGCAAGGGGAAATGAGCTGCAAGGAGAAATTAGGCAAAACTTCAAATACTAACGCGGATCTGGATAGGCAAAGTCTGAAAGAGTCCTCTTTAAACCGAAGAACAGGTGAAAGTGTTAACTTAGGCTAATCAGAGAATACCTAGTCAGTTGAGGGCATTTTCACTCGCTCTGTAAGTATTTTATATTCAAAATGTATAGAATTTGTTTTTTGGCTCAGCATAATGCAAAGGCATTGATTCAGATGACAATAGTTAGACAAATTCCAGAGCTTAACTAACACTGCCCATGACTGGGATACTCTGTCTGGTCATGGCCCTAGCATTGAGTGCCGCGGCTTAAGCCCCCAGTGGTCACCTGTGCAATTCACTGAGACAAATTGGAGACTTTCTAAATGTGCAATCTCAGTGCTGCCTTGTTAGCCTGATGGGAATCAGGATTGATAGGAGCATGGTTCTCATTGTTTTCATTGAAGGTGAAAATGGTTTCTTTCTCCCAAGTTTTCTAACAGCCATAAAGGGACTCTGGATTTGGACTAATGGCCTTGCTACTGCAGTGCTGAGTAAAGATGAAAAAAATTCAGTCATTTGTCTTGTAGCACACTCATCAATCCATACCTGTATCTCTGCTAAATGTACTGGTTTTCATATGTACTATAAACTACCTAGATAGAAAGGGAAACAAATAATTTATTGGTTGAACAAAATTGTTCTTTTAAATGAGATTTTGTGCTACCAATGTCATTTAAAAATTTTTTCTGTCTTTTGATTAAATTAACAAGTCCTAAGTACTGTGAAACTAATATTCATCAAAGAAGGAAATCAATAGGGTGGACAGACACCAGCCCGGTGGCACAGCAGTTAAGTGCACACGTTCCGCTTCGGCGGCCCGGGGTTCACTGGTTTGGATCCCGGGTGCAGACATGGCACCACTTGGCAAGCCATGCTGTGGCGGGCATCCCACATATAAAGTAGAGGAAGATGGGCATGGATGTTAGCTCAGGGCCAGTCTTCCTCAGCAAAAGGAGGAGGATTGGCAGCAGTTAGCTCAGGGCTAACCTTCCTCAAAAAAAAAAATAGGGTGGACATTTAGGACAAAGGGGTCTATAAGCTAATTTGTCTCAATGAGAATTTTCCACTACATCATGGTATATTTTAAGTTTTGTTGTGTTTTAGGTTGACTTCTTTCAGTTATCAAAGTTGTAACCTTTCTTTTCCAGGTTATCAGATGGTATATGCCTAGCAAATATAAAATGATTACAAAGAAAGTGAGGAATTGAAATGGAGAGTGGCATTTCTAAGAGCACACAAAACTGTGAATAGATTGGTCTGCAGAAATCTGGTCTGCCGTTTCGATGCCTGCAAGTTTCATTCCTGGTTTCCTGTTTCTCTTAGTGAAACACTGTAGTTTTATCTCCTTCCTTGTATTTTCTGCCCCTCAGGAACACTTTCGTTTTTAAAAATATTCTATTTAAATTCATATTTGTGCTTTTTGACAAAACTTGCTCACAGTTAAGACTTCTCCTTCTACATACAGATTCCTCAGACATTTCTATGGCCAGGAACCACACAGATAAGATTGAGTCTACACAGTTGTTTATAAATGACATTATGTCATCTGGCATTTGGATGATTGGATGAATTTTTTTATTTTGGACTTGATATTTTAGTAACATGGACACCCAGTCAAACCATATGTTCCAACTCTTCATTGTCAGTATTACGGTTTACGATTAGGATGACACAACTTGGAGAAGTAGCATGACCCCGAGATTCTACACTTAAGATTTCTCTGGTGACAGTCTCAGTTTCCTACTTTATACAGCTGTGTAATTGATGTACTTCACCCTCCTTCCCTCTCATTTTGTCGGTTTGTATTTAGATTTTTTGAAATGACATATAATTTTGAGCAACTCTCAGAGGGAAGTGAACATGACTTTGCTCTTCAGATGCCTTCATTTCCTTCTTTCCTTTCCTTTCTTCTTTTCTTCCCTTCTCCATCTCTGCCTCCCATCCTCCCTTCCATCTTTATTTCCTTATTTTTTTCCTTCCCTTGACAAATATATATTAAATGTCTACTGTGGACACTGCGCTCAAAATAAACAGAAAAAGAAAGCACAGCCTTGATCTGAAATTTCTTCAACAGGTTCCTCAGGCTTACACAATGAAAGTCTCATGAAATCAAACCCGATTTGTTTAGCAGATTTTTTACCTTGGTTGAGATTTTGAAAATTTAGAGGACCAAGTTCAAAGTCCTTCAAAGCTTTCCAAAGCATTTTTGGAAGGATACATTTATATGCAATTGGTATGCTTATCATAAATAACTTCTACCTGAAGACCATCTAGACAACAGAATGAGTGGACTTTGTTAACTTGGTTTGCCTTCTTTATTGTATTGATTTCCAAATGAGCAAAGTCTTGAGAATATTCTTCAATTCAGGTTTTCATAGCCAGAATCGTCTTTGCCCTAATCATAATCAGTGTGTTTTTCTGCATTTTTGTCTCACAATTACAATGTTACACTGTGCCTCCTTTTCTCTTCATTGTGTGTCTTGGTAAGAGATAAGTGGAAAATGCGAAGATTAAACATTCTGTCAAAAAGAGTTATTTTTCTATTCATAGTCTAACATTTTTTATTAATGATTTGTAAGTACAGGAGGAAATCCGATGGTGTTAATTCTGGCTTATATTAAGATCTAATTTGTCAAAACAAGTTTTTGTAGCTACATCTCTGCTTAGTGAGATAAGTTTAGTGATGTCAAAGATCTAATTGATTCATTTTGTAAAATCAAAAGGATTTTGTCTTTGTAAAATTTAGGTTTGCTGCCAGTCCTGCTTATTTTTCCCTTAGAAGTTTGCACTGGCTGCAGAATTTAGTAGGTTTCTTAAGGGCTTTTTATTTCTGGGATGGCTGCTGAGCCATCAGACTCGAAAGAGAACTACCAATTGGCAAGATGGTCACTGCATGAGGTTAGGGAGTTTGAAAGTTCCAGTCTCGCTTTGCTCCAGGCAATATTGCAATGTTAATAGATTTTTACCCTTTTAAGATGCTGTTCATCTTCAAAAACATACTGCTAGTGTCTTAATAGCTTCATTTGACCCAGGAAGAGCTATTTTGTTGCCTGAGAATATAGTCCCAGAGCAGGTGGTCTTTGCTGGACCACAGGAGCGGATGAACGGTAGGCTTGCCCACTGTCCTATCCTTCTGTAGTTCAGAAACCGATGATCTGCTCCTGCCATGTACAATTTAGATTTGGATTCAAGTCAGTAGAACTGGAATTTCCTTCTGCTTTTATTTTTTTTTAACCTGCACGCTCTCTGTTCTTTCTCATATGACGGTGTAGATGACAGTGAAAAGAACATCAATTTACTTCATTTCTCTTGCACAGATCACATTCAGATGTCAAATTTTGTCTCATTTTGTCTTGGCTTCAGGATTTTCCATTTTCTTCTCATTTCATTTTTAAATTTTAATAATAAATCTGTAGCCTGTCAGTGTTCTAGGTAATATTAAGATATTTCCTTCATAAATCATAAGTATCTCAATGAAATAAAATATTATAGATTCCAGTGACCAATAACCTAGATTTTTTTTTGCAAAGAGATTAGTAGATATTAGAAAATTATAATACTGCATGATAAAATGGAAGTTATATTTAGAAATTATTTTTAGGCACCATTAACATCCTCATCAGTTTCAAGAATGAAAATATTACTTGTGCTATATATAACAATTTACACCTCCCTTTTAAATAATAATGGCTTTATTCTAAAATTAATGATATACAATAAAAAATAGATGTATATAAAAGTAACAACAAAGTAAAACTCACTTAAAAGATATAGAAGAGTAAAAAGAAATTAAAACCTCATTCAAATCAATTTTCAAGTGTGAAAATATTGTTTAAAATAAAATGTTGATAATGCCTTTTTATGTTAATGACATTCATTTTTAAATAAGTTATTTATGCTCAAAATTAAAAGTACAAAAAAGAAATGACATCTCATCCAAAATAGAAAGAATTAAAATTTTTTTAATGGAATAAAAGTATAATTTTTTTATTCCAAATATCTCCTTATTAATAGATATAGAGAGAAGAACATTTGAAAGGATAGAAAAAATGCTTACCAAAATAGGATTGCACTGTACATACAAATTCAAATACAATCATTAAATTAAATTTTATTTGAATTCATCAGGAGGAATTGCCCATTGATTTCTGTGTCTAGTTCTTTAAGAGATAAGGTAAGCAGTAATAAGACTATGAATTATAAAAATCTCAAATGTAACTTCTCAGGCTGCAGACATTATTTTTGATTTGAGAGTCAAAACTGGCATGGAGGAAAAACCAGCAAAGCGTAATAGTATATGCAACAACTTAGCATCACCTAGGTGGAATATGGAATTCTTTAAAAATAGGTTCTTAAGTCACTGTTACACTTTATTAAAACCACTTGCATACGGTTGCTTTAAAAAGTCACAAAAATTTGAAGAAGAGATGGATTTCAAATGTGCATTAAAGGCCATGCACCTATTCTGTGGTTTCTGATCCAGTGATTGCATTCTACTCTGTGGTATGTATTTCCAAGGATAGACTAAAATTCCCAACACCTGCATTACTCCTCTACTCTCTGGATTGTTACCGTGTCTATGCTTCAGTTGAAAATGATGCCACCATAGTTTTAGAAAGCACATTGCTGACTTGGGGAAGGATTTCTATGGTTTCTGATGGTGCTGCGTTTGAACATCTCTTATAGCTTGTTTCACATTCTTCCATATGGTTTAGTTATTTGTAATTTTCTCATCCTCATCACTAAAATGTAAATTCATTTAAGGAAGATACTGTGCTTTGAATCATTTTTTATCACCTGCCAATAATGGCACATTGGTTTGCCTATAATAGATGCTCAAGTAGAATGCTCTTGACTTGCATTGCCCTAGACATATTAAGCTGGCTAATGGTATTGTGGAGATGTTTCCTTGCTAGTTCATAATTTTTGTTAGAGTTCTAATCATCAATATATTTGCTGTGGTGTGCTGCACAAACCTCAGGAATTCATTATTATTTGTGAAAGAGACTGTTTCACAACTTTGTATTTTATGAACTTTCTCTTCCTTCCCTCCCTTATTCTGAGATGTTGAGTGAAATATGAAAATACTGAAAACAATGTGGGTTTTGTACATATTTGTAATATGAATAGGCTAAGGAGTTTTATATCCACAAATTGTATAATTAATTTCAAAGTTAAATAAAGTCTACTGTTTTCATTGGTTGATTGATTGATTGATTGATTGATTTAGTCAATGTAGACTTTAGAATAGACTCCAATGGGAAAGGCAGATAAACGAATAAGTAAATAAACTAATATGAATTAGTTATTTGAAAATTGAGAAATTATCTATGAAGATCATTAATAGGAAGATGTGGTATGTACTAAGTTGGGAGGGGACAGTTTCGTAGCATGGCTAGAGTAGGCCTGACTTAGAAGATGTTCAAACCAAGACTGGAAGGCTGAAAAGAGCCAGCCTCTGAAGGACTGGACAAGCAGGATCATCTAATTGAAGAGAAGCGCATATGAAAAATCGGTAGGAAGGAATTAGTTATTAAACTGAAAGGAAACCGAATATTTCTCTTAAAATTTTATTTACGTACATTCAGTAGCTTAATGACACTTATTCTTGGCATAAAAAGGAAGGTGAATTACAACTTATTGACCATCTATTATGTGCCAGGTTCTTTTCTAGATGCTTTACATTTCCAAATGAACGTCTCATGAAAGCCTCATATTCTGGAGGCTTATCATGAAACTCACCATCTTCCCATTTCTACATGCTTCTTTTGAAATTTCTCGTATCAGTGAGTGACAACTACCATCCATTCAGTTGTCCAAGTCCCAAACATAAAACTCCTTTTGGATCTCCCTATCTCCCACATTCAATTTGTCTGCATATTTATTTACTCTGCTCCATAAGTAACTTATTGATCTATTAAGTTTGTCTCCATACCTATTGCCACTACTCTCACCAGATCCTACCCATAGTATTGAATGTTCCCTTCACTGTTCTCTCTTCCTTAATTTTACCCTTCTCCAATCCATTCTCCAAACTCTCTTGAGAAAGATCTTTCTAGAACAAACATGCCATCAGCCCTTTGCTCAAAATATGTCATTGGACTTTCATCACCTTTAGGGGAAAAAACTCAAAAGTCCTTGACATGACATACCAGTCTTTTCATTCTTTGGCCCTCATCTACCTGATCAACTTAATTTTCTATAACTGCTCTTTAATATCCTTTTACTACAAACCTCTTGCCCAAGAGTACTCTTAGATCTTCATGCTATTTATACTGTTATTCTTCCTGTCCAGAATGTCATCCTTAAGTTAGTACCTCTAATAAATGCCTATTTGAATCCTTTATGTCTCATGCCAAGGTTTTCTTCCTTGTAAGGAGCTCCTTGATTCCTCTGGGGAGTTCTGGACTTCCTTCCCCTCTCCTCCCACACTACACATTGTAATGACTGATTACCATATTCTATTATAATAATCTATAAGTCTGTATCCCTACAACCCCTTAGTCCCCTTGAGTGCAGGGTTTGCCTTTCTATCTTTCTCTTCTCAGCCCTTGTGTCATACCCGAAATATAATAAATGTCCTATCAGTATTTGTTGAATAACAGCCTCACCTGACTAATCGCTCAGTCTTCTCAGCAGCTCCTCTCTATTTCAATAATGATAATCTGAGGCTTCACTGGAGTTAAATGATTTGCAAGTGGTAGAGTTAGCATTTGATATCAGGATTTTTGATTGCAGAGTAGTTGCTTCCTCCTTGTAAGGGAATGCTCCTCTAGTGGTTGACTACACTTTTACATAACATATCCCTAAAGACATTATTGAGCTTAGCTTCAAGAGTTTCTGAACTTTGCCTGACCAAATCTGGCAGGTAAATCAGGATGGAAGCATATGGAATCAATAGGCTAGTTCCATCTCATGTCTTTAAGCCTTTCCACCTAGTCTTATCAGCTCTGCCAGATTCTAGGAATATGTCACCCCTCCTGAATCCTATGACAGCTCTTGGTGGAGAAAAACCCAGTGGAAAAGAATCTTTGTAGCTGGCCATCTCCCCTGCCCTTGCCCCTACCTATGGACAAGCAAAGCTATGGTGAAGTGGATGCAGATGACAGAGACTTTAAATAAATAATTGTTAACAGATATGGTGATATTTGCACCAAGCAGTTTACAATATAGTACTTTCTCCCTATTATATTTAAGTTTTTCTAGAGTATTGGGTTATCAGATCAGTAGAAACAATCATTTTGTGAGATGCAAGTTAAGGAGTTTCTTAAACATGAGTAATAATACATATATCTCAAATGAAGTAGATACTGAGGTCTTTTATTGCTCTTTAACCAGTGTCATTAAACAATGTGCTCAGTCTTGTCAATTATCAAGCAGCTAAGAAAATTCTTAGTTTCATCACTGAGAGGCAAGAATTAATTGATGATGGTGTAAATCAACTGTTCCTTCAAATAAAAAAAATAGGACTCAAAAAGTCCTCTGTTCTCTGAGAATTGATAGCCTATCAATGAGACATCTATAATATTGCAAGTAGAGGACCATCGAAAGAAATATTATCATGATTGGCTATGAAAAAGTACAACTATCCAAAATCTGGCTAGTGAGGCTGCTACATGGGAGGTATTAACATCCAGTGATTCCCTCTCCTTCTCTAAATTCCCAAAGGGAATTGTCCATAAATATATGTGTGTGTGTGTGTGTGTGTGTGTATCTCACAGCTTTCTTATTGATAGGCTGCCGTTCTATCTGCCCTTAATCCCATTACAATAGAGCATTCTCAGAGTAAAATTTAATGTTGTTTGAAATATAAGAAGCAAATCTAATTGACTTGTATTAAGTAGAAAAGACTTAAATAAAAAGTCTGGTTGTGCCAAAATGAGAAAGGTGATAGTAAAATACACACACACACACACACACACACACACACTCTTGAGGGTGCACAGTAAGTTGTAGGAGGCTTGCGCAGAAATGGATTTAATTTCACTTCTCTTACTAGAATCACTCAGTTGGTAGGGATTTCTAACAATCTTAAATTCTTTTCCAAATCCTGACCTGTAACTGTTATTTTGTGATCCCTGTCAGAAAAATACCCCTTACTTCTCTGTAACACAACACCTACAAATTTAATAGGCAGGCCTAGTTTGGACATGGAACTTCCAGAGAGCATTTACCTCAAAAATAATATCTTTAGACTTTACTAGAAGTTCATACACACGATCAAATTATAACCAACCTAGATATTAATAAACCTGTACTATGCATGATTCAAGAAATAACAGAAGAATTAGCTCTGGTCTTAGACTCTCTCTGTGAAAAAGACTCCATAAAGACAGCTGACTTTATTCCAAGCAAGTCCATAAGCAGTATCAGCTGAGGGATACTGAAATCCCTATTTCAATAGTTTAAACATGATTCCTACATTAATATTTCACTGGGCAATGATTTGAAGCAGAATGTTATTGGTTTAATTCTACAAATATTTATTGAACAACTACAGTGTTTAATTTTCTGGAAAGTGTGACCCCTTAATGTTCTCTAAATCATTACTATTAGCTAAAATAGTGGTTATCAACATTAGAATCTCTTAGGTAGCCTTTTGTGAATCCTAGTGCCCAGGCCACAACCCAGGTAAATATAATAAGAATTCCCGGGGCTAGACCCCAGGCATTAATCATTTCTTGAGCTCCTCACGTGATTCCAATGTGCATCCCAGACTTGAAAAACACTTCTCTTTTCTTTATAACTTCTGAATACGGTAATCTGACACCTCACTTTGGAATTTGACATTTATTGTGCATTGGTGTCTTGGTTTAAACTTCAGTTTTAACATGATGTTATATAAGAGATCTAAATTAGGCTTTACTTTTTTCCTCTAATCTTCTCCATGAGATAAGGAGCATAAAAAGCAGAAAAAAACACTGGCTCTCACAGTTTACAGGCTGAATCTAAAGTATGTGTTAGATTGAGTTTAACTACTATTTGTTCGAAGTCTAAACTTTCTGCCCTAGATTCTGAAAAAAATATGAAGAATGAAAA
The DNA here is from genome assembly GCF_021613505.1 of Equus quagga. Classification (NCBI taxonomy): domain Eukaryota; kingdom Metazoa; phylum Chordata; class Mammalia; order Perissodactyla; family Equidae; genus Equus; species Equus quagga. Next base: position 102,589,640 of record NC_060276.1, on the reverse strand, counting down.
TAGTGTGAGAGGCAGAATTGGAATTAGAACTCATAGTATATAGTGTGGCATTATATTACACAAACATAAACTAATGTATTTACTTCATACATTCATCAATGTTTGATAGAGGGATGAATCAGAAAAAAACTATCAAAGAAAAGAAGTGGAAATATAGCTAGACTTAATGGAATTGAAATGGGAAGCTTTAAAACCTCAGAAAGAAATGTTTACACTCAAAGTGCACTGTTTTCCTCATCAATTTATGGCTGCATGTTCCTAGCTTGCACTTAATGTAAGGAATGGGTGTAAATTCATGTCATAGCAGTTGTTTTCAGGACTTGCTAGAAAATAGAATGATCTAGAGGCACCTGCTGCTCTGATGGAGCACTGCTTTGTTTCTTAGGCCAGTCCTCATCAATGAATCCAGCTTTGCTAGTGTTCTGTCTAAAAGCTGAAACCTTGGAATATCTAAATAAATTTTAGGGTAAATCCTACAGATAGTTTGTTTTATAAAGGGTATAGATCTTCATGATACAATGTCTGAGGAGGATAACTTATTTCCCTTATGTCTATGAATAATTTATTATTATCCATGATGACATAAGAAATAAGCTCGAACTCCTTATTGTGTTCAGCTGGCCTGATTAAGCCTCTGCATGAGGAAAAATAAAATGTGTAAGTCAGAATCTGGGCTAGGAACCCTAGATTTTTTTCTTTGTTCTTTAGCATGTGAACTATATAAATGTAATGTTTGCCACTGCCCTAGAATGTTGAAGGAATGTTGTTCTCACAATCCATGTAATTTTCCTATCAGTATCATAACTAATCAGATAATATTTTAAAAGAATCTTTTTCCAAGAAAATATTATTTTCAATAGTTATAGAAGTCTGTGAGCTTTCAGAAAGAGCTTATACAATCTTGAAATTATCAGTAATAGAATTCTCTCTCACACACACACATACGAAAGGATATAGTATATATAATTAGGGTCGAGTTGACATCAATATTTCAATCATTTTGATAATTGCAGCTTTACATATTATTTTTCCTGAATTTATAAAAGAGATATGTGTGAAAAATATTTTGACTCACTACATTAAAGTTGAATTATAGTTAAAATGTATTTGTTTCTGTAAAATCAAAGAACTATGAAAATTGGCAACCATGCCCTCACTGACCTGGTCTCTGCCCATCTCCCCAGAGTAGCAACGTACCATCCTGCCTCTCATTTACTCTACACCAGGCTTCCTTTGAGTTCTTCCAATGTTCCACAATCCTTTCTGCTTCAAGCTTTTACACATGCTCCCCACCCGAAACATTGCCCCCCCCCCCCCCCCCACCGCAGCTCCCTTTTCTCACATTTAAGAATCAAATTTTCCTCCTTTATCTCATAAGATAAGGTCCTTCTTTGGATAAGCATCCTTTGATCCCTAGAGTTGGTTTATTTCCATTGTATTATGTTTTCCCTCCCACTTGCGCTTCTCCTTTGTAACACCTGTCATGAGCAAAAGTATTCATGTAATTATTTGTTTAACATCTTCTCCCAGCCAGAATAAAGGTTTCATGAAGAAAGGACTATGCTACACAAGACGTTTCTAAATGACAATATTAATGTTCTCTAACTGATTTCAACTTCCCCCAAAATGTGAGGTCAAAATGCCATTGTCATTCTTATTTACTGCTCTATCCGTAGCCACTTGATACAGCATGTGGCTTGTGGTATTCGTTCAATAAATGGTTGATGAATGAATGGATGAATATACGAATGAAATGTTAATTTTTAGTATGGTGAAGAGTTACATCTTTATTTTTATCTGTTCTGTCAAGTTTTTTAGCTTTTATATATCAGGTTTATTTTTTAAAATTGATAGTTTTTAAAAACACTTGCATATTAGGCATGTTGCAGAGAGAAACTTGCAATTCATGTTAACTTTCAATCTTGAAATATCTTTTGTAAAATTGAGACTGCATAACCTAATTTATAAGCAGAAATGCTTCATTAACTATGAATTGTGATTATAACACAACAGCTACATAGAAAGAGATGGTTGTAAATATATCTATCCAATAACTAGTGCTATTAGAAAGTCAGAATTTGAGAGCTAGAACCATCTTAGGTTTAATTTAGCACAAGCAATACATGTTATAAATAAACACAAGTAATAAGTGATTTACCCAAGGTTATAAAGATAACTAGTGGTAGAAAAACATTTTAATATCAATTTCCTGACTTCTTCTTTTTTTTTTTTTTTTGAGGAAGATTATCCCTGAGCTTACATCTGCTGCCAATCCTCCTCTTTTTGCTGAGGAAGGTTGGCCCTGAGCTAACATCCATGCCCATCTTCCTCTACTTTATATGTGGGACGCCTACCACAGCATGGCTTGCCAAGCAGTGCCGTGTCCGCACCCGGGATCTGAACCAGCGAACCCCGGGCTGCCGAAATGGAACATGCGCACTTAACCGCTGCACCACTGGGCTGGCCCCCTGACTTCTTTTTCATATTGGACAATATTCCATTGTTATCCTACATTGTAAGTGTCAGATTTTGAATGAATATGAGGCCAAGCCAGATTTGTTCATTTCTCTTCAATGCAATCAGGAGACAGCTTTCAGCAAGCAAACACAGCTCCTAGAAACGCGACCAGAAAGCCTTATGTCACTTTCACCATCACATGGCATCCATATCTGCCTAACTTCCTTATCTTGGATCTCAAAATGGCTAACTTGCCTGCCTCTTATTGCTAACTTGCTGCACACATCTGTATGAGTGATTTGCCTGGCAGCCCTGAAAATGGCTGGCTCTCTGGTTGGATCTGTCTTCTGTGGCAGACCCAGAACTCTGTCTTTCCAATCCTGGCCCACAGAATGTGGTTGAACCATGTGAGTTTTTTATACCCTATTATACTGGGACCCAGGCACCAGAGTTGACAGAGGTCCGTTTTGAGCCATGTGCTGTTCTACTCAACACTTGAGATTCAGGGTGTCCTCTGATACATGACAGTAGATATTCAAAAGGAATTAGAAGCCACATAAGTATAGTTGGAAACAACTCATGTTTACATTTTAATACCTATTGCATTTTGCCTATTAGAGGAAATCATAGTAGTCATTAATAACCATGTTTGATGGGTGCTAAAATCATAACATTTGAGGAGATTTGGGGAAATACTGAGATCAGTGAAAAATTAATACAAGGTGTTTTGGAACCAAATACTCAGAATCTCTTGGACATGGATCATAACATAATACTTTCTAACACATTTCTCTCTGATTTTCTTCCCATTAGAAATGGGAAATTCTGCAGAAAGAAAGCACATAAACTGTATTGCAGAGGAAGACAAAGAACAAAAGCTTTAACAAGATTTGGTTGGGCATTGGGCCACAGAATCTAAAGACGCCCAAAATCACCATCATTAAAGGAAATCTAAGTTATTTGGAGAATGCCATAATTGGAAGGAAAATGCAAACACTGTTCTGAGAGAACTATTGATTCTGTGCTTTCAAGCTATTCATTTGTTTAAGACTAAATGTGCAAGCTACACCACAGAACACCAAATCACCTGGGGGCTGCTGCCTCGGCAGTGGCACGACAGCTAATAGAGACAGGCTTGCATTTTCTCCTAAAGTCTTCTATCTTCCTTTAGTGTCATTGAACTTGGGTTGCTGAAGTGTCAGAGAAAATATTTATTGCTCTTCCATATGTCACTGCCCTCCTGCCAGTGACATGTGTACTCATCAGTCAAACGGAAACTACCCACCATGTTTGATTTACTGCAGTTGAAGGAAATCTGTTTGTGGGTTCCTATAACATAAACCATTTTGCTAGAGATTAATGCTCTGATTTGCATGCAGCTCATGGGAGTTATATCATTAGTTTTCAGGATATATCAGGACTAAATGTAAGAAATGCAACTCTGTTTTTTCTCTGTGGGGTCCTTCTCTTTTTCTTTCCCCTCCCTAACCTTTTCATTAACTTTCCCCTTGTTGTTCAGTAAAGCATTATTTACTTTATGCCTTCTCAGGAGCTGGTAGAAGATTAAGTGATTAAAGTTTTAGCTATATAGAAACCATGAAGAAAGTCCCTCTTTAGAATACCTGGAAAATGACTTGAATAGCAACAAACGTTTAGTCTTGGCAATGGACTTTTTTCTAAACATATGATGGTAAACCTACAGAAAAATAAAATTGACTTTTCTCACTGACATCTATGTTCCATTTATATTTTGTGAGAGATGTGGAGTAGAAAGGTTTTTCAGAGCGTTCAGAGTTGCTCAATTGTAAGAAAGTTTTCTAACATTCTATAATTCTACTGTATAGAATTCAAAATATATCTGTATTAAGTGACATTTTTGTGCTATGAGCAGAAACATTCCATAGGTACATAAGTGAATCTACTTTGACTAGCCACACCTGATTGCTACATTGGTTTCTGTGATGATGGCAAGATTAATGGCTAGGAACAGCTCCATTTATTCAGGTGCAGTTTCAGAAATGGGAAGGAATTTATTGAGATATTTCTTCCATATCCCAACATCTTCAAGAAAGCTCCTGAAGCATATCAAATTCTATTTTACTAGAGCTCCTGCAAAAAATATAGTTTTCTCAGTAAAATAAGAAAGGCTTTCGTTGTAGCATACAAAACTTGTATTTCTCTCATTTTTCAGAAATTAGCCAATATATTATAAATATTTCACAAAGTTTAAAGTTAGGCAAATGAGTGATGCAAATCTTGAACTTGTATTAATAACATATTCTAAATACTTAGACATAAGAGGGGATATCAGTGATATGAATGTCTACAGTGGTCTAAGAATATTTCGCTGCCTTACGTGACACAGACATATAATAAATTTAGGATTGAGACTGGAACTAACTGCCATCATCATATGCCCAGGGAGTTACATGCTGGACATGTTGTCTGTTAAGGCTCCTTAAGTGTCACTGATGCTGGCCAGCCACAGGTTCTTACCTGAATTTCTTGCTTCTTACATATGCCACCTTACGGAAGCTTAGTTTAAGACCCCTTACTTGAAGTCTCTAGTGACCAATTAGGTCCTAGGCTATTCTGTGATTCTAGAATTTTCTGAGTTATCCTCAGTATATTCTGTTTAGCCTTAGGCCACCAGAAATTGGCTCACAACCAGTATATCTGTAGTTGCATTGGAACAGCAAGCAGTTTAAGAGTGACTGAGTGCTTGTTCTCTTCAGTAGGACACATAGGGTATTCGGATTCCAGTCCCACCTTTATTATCTGGGTGATTTTGAATAAAGTATGCAATCTTTCTAATCCTCTGTTTCTTCTTAAAATATGGGTAAGAAAATGTGTGAAACACTTTAGAAAAGTGTTTGGCAAGTAGAAATTACTAGTCAACATTACTTTATTATTATTTTTTTGAACAATGTTTAGCCCCCTAGAAATTATCTGATGGCAGACCGTAACTGCTGTTCAAGCCACCTCGGAACTGAAGAATGCAAGTGGAAAGTGGGAGAGTTGAGGACAAGATGCAGGGACTATTTACTTAGTGATTTAAAGCAGGTACTTTTTTCAAATTTGCTCGGAGAAATCCACCTTGACAAGAAAGGAAGCCTATGGAACATCTGGCGTGAAGAGTGAGGCATAGACTAGAATACTGGGCATGTGGAACTGTAGTACTATATGGTAGAGTGGAGGTATGTTAATCAAAACTACCTGAGCCAGCCATTGTCTTTCTCAGGAACCTACCACGAATATTACTAGGAGTTTTGGTGGAATGTACAGTGGTTTGTAGGTGTGTGTATCTTGAGGGTGGGCACTGTATCATTCTGCTTTTTATAAGTATCAATATTATTGGGCTTCTCTGTATTAATTCTGCCAATAGTTGATTAAAAATGAAGTAGCTATTGCCACTTTAGCAGTACTCCTTTTAAGTGGGAAATTCATTCTCTTTGAAATTTTTCATTGTATGACAATGCATATGTATAATAACACAGAAGAAGAAAGATGTTATTGATAAAAAGAGTCCCTCAATTTTCTATTGAAAAAGTGAAGAATTTTATATTAACTGAGTTATTTATTCTGGAGTGTATACAATAGAGTTTTAAAGCTTTCTACATATATTATCTTTTCAATCATGGTAATTATGGAGTTATTGAATGTGTATTTCATTCATGGTGGCAACACATATCAGAGTTTCATGTGATCTTATTTATTCTATTTATTTTACTTTTCTACTCTCATTATACTTTCTTCACAATTGTGAAACAAATATTTGCATAATGGTGATAGTCTGTCACCTTCTTATAGACATTTTACCAGGAAACAAATAAAAAATGCCCCTGGAAAAATCATAGAAAAGCATAACAAGCATTTTAAGATAAGCAGCAGGAATTCCTTTTCACTACACAATCCTTTTTATAAGAACTTCCATTGAATATTTAAATATGTATGGAAACTAAACTTCAGCCTAAAACTCTATGTGATTAAGATTGCAATCTTAAAGTAAGCTTTATGTTTCATGTCCACTTTCTAAGCTACAAACACAGAATCATACACGTAGCCAGGGATTATATTCTATTTTACCATCTTTTGCGTGTGTCTTTGAAAGATTATCCTGTTCTGTTTTTTGAGATTAAACTATTACAATCAAATAGGCATCTTGGAAATAGACCACCTCATTGATAATGATTAAAATCTTTAGCCATTCCAATTCTAAAGGCTTTAATTTGATCTCTTTCGCTATGTTTCACCAGCTTTCTTTCATCCTAAGAGTTTCTTCTCATGATTCCAAGGGTGTGTTTAATGCCCTTGTGAACCAATTAATGCAACTGTCTCATACCTTCTGACTGCACTGAGGTATTCCCTTTAGAATAGTGTGCTGTGGTCATTAGGGGGATTGTGTACAAGACAGTAGAGATGACCTGGGTCATGCCCTTCCTTACCATTTGAGTAACAACTCAGAGAAACCTACACTACTATTGCTAGGGGTTTTGGTGGAATGTACAGTGGTGTGTAGGTGTGTGTGTGTCTTGAGATGTGTGTGATGTGTGTCTTATAGATGTGTGTGCCTAAAGATGGTGTGCCAGCAGTGCCATCTTTGGAGTGGAAAGGATATAGAATTAGCTCATTTTGTATGGTCTGAACCTGAACCCATGTTAATACAGCGACTTATGAAAAAAAAAAAAGCTGCATTTATGAAGGAAAGGAAGTTTCTTACTTCATGAGCCACCTGCCTTTTAGATTCTCTTCTAAACACATGGGTTCTCTGAAAACCATTAGGAAGTTCCTCTTGAAAAAAATAAAAATAAAATAAAATGAATTTTCCACCTCTGACTGGTGAGTTAGGCTTGTAAGATTTAAAATATTGTAACAAACTTCCAGTTATAAAATAAGTCATGGGGATGTAATGTACAGCGTGGTGACTATACTTAATAATACTGTATTGCATATTTGAAAGTTGCTAAAAGAGTAGATCTTAAGAGTTCTCATCACAAGGAAAAAAAATTGTAACTGTGGTGACAGATGTTAACTAGATTTATTGTGGTGATCATTTTACAATATATACAAATATCGAGTCATTATGTTGTACACCTCAGACTAATATGTTATATGCCAATTATACCTCAATAAAAAGATAAAGGCAAGATGAGCACGTAAAAAATTATTGTAAGTATTTTCTAGTTAATCTTTCTTGGCTCTGGGTAGAACTGCTTTCAAACTAAGTCAGGTAAATGCACATCCCTGATTGAAATATCTTCATGAAAGAATTTGTTCTCTTTCCCAAGGTCTCACCATGATTCTGTGGAGAATGGAACTTTATATATTTCCCCTAAGTCTCCTCCTCATTAGTCTTCTTTCTATCTGTTACAGGACTCCAACATATGATTTTAGGCTCTTCTTTGATTTCTCATTTCCCTCATTTCAAACTTATTTTGACACCTAGCCAGGTCATAAGGAATTCTTTCTGTGACTATTTCCAGAATCCATGCTTTTTACCCATCATTGTTAATAGATTCACTGTTTGTCAGGACTGGTTCCTGGCCACTCATTTCCTTTATTCCAGCCTCACAAAAGTGAGAGTTTACCACTTTAATCAGTAGTACAGATTGCAGTAAAAATTAAATTTGCTATATATCTGTCTTGATGCAAATGTATACAAACTTTTGTGTTTACTGCCTTTTGCGCTAAGGTAATTTATGCTCTTTTCCAATGCCATCCATCCATTGATCCATCTATATATCAAAAACGAAATGATCTTCTTATAATCATTGTATTTCTCTGTAAATAATATCCCAAATACATAGACATACACACACACAATCACATCATCTAAAAGCCTATATAACATGTACCTGGGATGGATAACTCTTCTTGTTTGATCTGTAGAATCTGACATTGTGTGCTTTAAATTGATGTTTATTGATAATACTCTTAAAAATCCAAAAGTGAAAAAGGTTTTTCTCATGAAAGATGGTGCATTATCTTCCTAAATTTAAAGAATTGACTCCTCAGTTGGAAGTCAATGACATTTTGACCAGTTTCTTAAAGGATTCTAGGATTAAACCTTACAAGTAGATTTATTTCTCTATGGATAAAACAAATAAGAATGTGCTATTCAGTCTGTCAGTTTTCAGTTTTATGGGCCTACAAGGCAATTATTAATGGATTAGGGAAAAGGCAAGCTAAATAAAATAAACTCTTCAATTGTTACCCGTCCTTTTTCATAAAAATACCAAGTAGATTCAAAGGCACTCCGCAGATGAGTAAATAAGCTGAAGAGCTAAAGGCGATAGGATGATACAAGTGAAGTAAACCTTTTTCAAATGCAAAAGAAAGTTAAAGGGCTGAAAGATAAAAAGGAATCAAAATTCAGAAGGAAGGGGCAAACAGGAGCAGATAAAATTTCCAATGACATTGTTAACGGTGAATTGGTGTATTTCACATGGGAAACTTTAAATTTGTTCCTTTAGTTTTAGAGAGGAATTAAATATTGTCTGTGTGTATTGTGATCATAACCAGCCTTTAAATTTTCAACAGAGTTATAATCTCCCTTTCACATAGGAAAATCTTACTTTATTATTCATCAAGAAAATATCTCACATGTGGGAATATCCTTTTACATAAAAAGGATTTTACATAAAATAAATATCCTTTTACATAAAAAGAACTAAGGGTGTTTAAAATTTATGAATTAATTCTGTAATTTAAGCATAGTGAGGAATCCAGATGAGGAAAGGTGAGGGGAGCAAGATGTTTAATGTGAAAGTGAAGTTTATAGACCAATTATTTGATAATGATGCTGGAATTCAGGGATTCTAGGAAAGTCTTGAGCAAAGAGTGGCAGTTAAGCTTCCCCAACTCTGTAGGAGAGTTGCCTGGGTCTTCTGAGGGATGAGAATCCCAGCATTTTTATGTGATGCTTAGTTGTACCATGTGATTCTCCTCCAGTACATTCCAGAGATGCTTGTTTCAAACTCTGAGAGATCCAAGTTCTCCTCTTGGGAGCAGCATGAAACAGCTATCAAGTTCACACAGAGAAAAGGACACAAAAGGTGGTCCTTGAACAGGAGGTGGTTGTAGCAGCCACAGCAGAATCATTAGCAGCCAGTTTAAGCAGCTTTAGTGGCCACATTCGAAAAGCTTCTAACAGTCTCTGAGATGAAAACAGAGCCTCCCATGGGATTCAGATTTAAAATACACAGACACACACACACACACACACATGGATAGACAGATAAATAGATGAATAGATTGATATTCTTTTTTTCTTCTTTATTAAAACTGAATACAGACAACTTCCAATTCCAGCGAAGAAAAAATAATAGGAAACTGATTAATCCTCCTGCCTGAAACAACAACAATAAAAAGGAAAAAAATAAATGAAACTCTGGGCATCAGGCAACAAAAGAGAGAGATCTCTAAGCAATAAGAAAAAAATGATGAGGGGCCAGCCCTGTGGCCAAATGGTTAAGTTTGCACGCTCCACTTCGGTTGCCCAGGGTTTTGCCAATTCAGATCCTGGGCGTGGACCTAGTACTGCTCATCAAGCCATGCTGAGGGGGCATCCCACATAGCAGAGCCAGAGGGACCTACAACTGAAGTATACAACTGTATACTGGGGGGCTTTGGGGAGAAGAAGAAGAAAAAAAGAAACAAATGATGAGAGCCATAGGACTGATCCAGCTTACTGCCTTCGGAAGGTTTCCAGGTCACAGTACCATTGTGGGGATCTGGGGGTGGAAACCCAGGCAGAATCCAGTGGACTTGGTAATTTGAGGAGAAAGCTGATAGCCCTGGGAGACCAAGGTGACTAGAGTTTGCAGGACAGAGCACTGGAGAGAAGAGAGCTTCACAGAGAAAGAACTCCAAAGATCTGCAAAGGGAACCCACTCAAGGATTCAGCTGAGTACTTATCAGCATATGTATGTGAGGAAACCACTCAAGACAGAGGAAAGAAAACCTAAAAGAATTAGAGGTGAAAGTGCCTGATATACACCCAGGGCTGGTAACAGTGCTGGTTCCCACCAGTCAGACCAGGAAACCCTATGGTTCATGGGGTATTGGGTAGAACACACAGAAAAGTCTTGTCTTAGTAGGGAGGAATAATAAACCCTATACTGAGCACTGCTCTGGTCCTGCCAAACAAGTGTTAAAAGGAATATCTGAAAGGATCAAACTATTCCCAGAACTTAACAGCATCCCAAAACAAAATCGAGGAATATTTTAAGAATACTAGAACATCCAGCACCCAACATGGTAAAAATTGCAATGTCAATAATACAATCAAAATTTACCAGGCATGCAGAGTAGCAGAAAAATAAGGCCCGTGATGAGTGCATAAATCAAAACTGACCCAGAACTGACACAGATATTTACCCCTTTATCCACATATGCGTGATTGGTAGATGTCCTTCTAGATGCTATTTTATGCCTTTATCAACATATAAATGTGCAAACAGTAACTGACTTTAGTGGGTCTTAGTTATCTGAATGTTCATCATCAGAGTGCCCTCGTTGATGATTTTATAGGCAAATAAAAGTCATTGCAACATTGAAATGTCTGCTAATGGATAATGAGTTATGCATATATGGCCTTTATTATGTTGCAGTATATTCCTTCTATACCCAATTTGCTGAGATTTTATCATAAATAGATGTTGCATTTTGACAAACACTTTTGCTACATCTATTGAGATGATCATATGATTTTTATCTTTCATTCTATTAATGTGATATATCACATTTATTGATTTGCATATATCGAACCATCCTTATGACTATCTTATCTTCTAGATAAACCACTCCCATTGTCAGTATGAAATGATACTCCCAGTCATACTGATTCTTTTTTTTTGCTTAATAGTATATCTCTATCATTAATTTTTTAATTCTAATTGTTTTGCTATATATTTTCCTGTTTCCTCATATTCAACCTCCCGAAGTTGTTTTCCTCCATTCGTTTAAAATCCATTATGAGGATTTAAGTGGAGATTTCAAACCTTTCGTATATACTATGATTTTAATTTAATCTTGCCAACTTCCGTTATTTTTTCTGTGTAGTAGAATGCTTTCTATATTTTTTCCTTCCTCCTTTTTTGGCCCTTTTTTGGATTTATTGAATTTGTTTATTTCTTTTCACCTCCTGTTTTCAAATTTCTACTTTTCCATTCTATTCTAATTTTCTAATATTATAATTTTTATTATTATGCAAATTGCTCTTAAATTTTCAAATATTTGACTTCTTATAATTTTTTAGTAAACCTGTAATTATAACTCTCCAGCAAAAAGACAAAAAACCCAGCATGGTTTCATTATTGTCCACCCTTTCTTCTCATCATTTCAAATTCTAATGCTGCTATTATTTGGAATATTAGTTCCAGATTTTTATCAATGTGATATTTTACAATAAATACTTAGATTTAACAATGAGTTTCTGATTCTTTCTTTTGCTTTGTTTACCATTGCTTCTTGCACCCCATTACTTATTTCTAGTTTTATTTTCTTCTTTGCTGGAACACATCTTTTATTAGCTGTTTCAGAATGTGTTCATGAGTGGTATTGTTTTTTTGTTCTTGTATGTATGAAATTGTTTTTATTTCTCTCACTCTCTAATGATATATACAATTGTATGTTCAAAGTTTTTCTCTTTTTATCTAGTCTAATTCTCAGCTGTCTTCACAGACTTTTTATTTATAATATTTCTGATTAGAAGCTTGATGTCAACCTTGTTTTCTATTATAAGGAATCTGGCTTTTCCCTGTATCCTCGGTTGGAAATTACACTCTTATGTGCCTAGGGATGGGTTTTAAAATCCTGCTTTGTGTCATAGTTTTCGGTTGTTTCAATCTAGAATATAGGGAGTATTTTCAGCTTGGAGAAATTCCTAAGCATTATATTTTCCCTATCAATTCTTTCTATGTTATCTTTTTGGAAATCCTATTATATGGACATTGAAATTTCTGGATTCTTTCTGCATTCCACTTAACATTTTTCCATACTTTTTAGTACGTTATCACTTGTTCTGTACGTTTGGAGGCAGCTTAGTCTCATTTTCCAGAGTTTAAATTCAATATTTAATAATGTAAAATCCTTATTTCTGCATATATATTCATTGTATATTACTTCATATTATTATTTCAACATCCTTGCATATGAGTGGAGCCATTTGACTAGCTCTGGTTAATATATTGGGCTACTTTCTAGGCCTGGACTCTTAAGTTTTCTTTACCATTCTGCATGCTCTGTCTCTTTGTTTATCAGCCATTCAGATGCACAGCCACCAGAGTTTGGAGACTGGATCCCTGAATTACCATTTGGAAGATAACCTCCTGACCAGGAACATTTATATTAAACTTTACATGAGAGAGAAATAAGCATTGATTGGGTGAGCTACTGAGATTTAGGGGTATTTCCTGAAGCAGCTGGTGTTTTTTCCTCTAATGCAGACATTATACAACAGTATCTAGTATAATGCTGATGTGATAATATTAGATAAAATTACCATCTAACATAGTCTTATTTGCATCTTGTTTCTTCTCATCCCATGGTTTCAGATTTCACTGTCTCATCAAGAATGGTGTACAGTTTGTTTACTTGTCTATGCCTTTACTATAATTATCATTGTATAATTCAACACCCAACACAATTCATTACTCATTTTAAGTTTTCAATAGCTGCTTTAAAAATAAATTAGGTTTATTCTGTATCTTAGGAATAGATTTCTAAGCTTATGTAAAATCAATATTTCAAATAAATTTCCTCCAATTGAGAATTTGAGTTTTTGCCATATTGTGCATTTTATACACTTTTTAAAGGTTACTTTACAACCTGATTTATTTGATTAACTCTTGTCCATAGTACAGAATTTCAGTGCCCGATAATCTAGTAAGTTAAAGGTGACAAAATATTTAAAAATACTTACTGTTTACCAAAATTATACTTAGTTTAATTTACATTTAATATGTTGTAAAATATAGAGCAAAACTGATAACATAAAATATACTAAGTAGAGTGATAGATACCAAGGAAATGCTAGTGAACAATATAATGATAATGAGTGATGATAATAATACCTGTGTTAAACAGGATAGACTTAGGTATGCTAGGGTAACCTGGTAACTGCTAAATCTCTGTGACAATAAAACAGTTTTTTTTATTTCTCACCCAAAGTACATGTCCAAAATAGGGCAAAGAGGAACCCAGTGACAAATAGTTACTAGGAGACACAGGCTTCAAAAGAGGCACCAACTTGTCACAACGCCTTCTCAACATGGTCTTCCAGGGTTGCCACAGCAGAGGAAGAGAGAGCTGGGAGGCTGGGCAGGGCCTCTTCCCTCTTTCTCTCACTAAGTAACTTGTGTCAATTCAGTTTAAATTTCATTGGCTGGAGCTATTCCTATGGCCATGCCAGCCTTAAGATAGCTGGGAAGTTAGCCTCCCAGGAGTCAAAGAAGGAGAGGAGAAGCAGTCATGGGTTAGCGCTAACAATGTGTCCAAAATAGCTAACGTTTACTGAAAGTAAATCCTGCTCTCAGTGAGCTTGCACACTAGTGCAGAAGAAAAGATGCGTGTAGAAATAACTATGATGCAGGGTAGAGAGTAGCTTATGCCTTAAGAGGGGCATAAACATTTGTATAAGTGTTCAGAGAAAGGACAGTAAGAGTCAGCTGACATCTTTGAGTGACTAAGATATACCAGATACTGTCACGTCTTATTTAAATTCCCCATAACCTTCTGAAGAAGACATTATTATACCTATTTTTCCAAATAAAAAAACTGAGGCACACAATTATGAGGTAATTTGTCCTAGAATATTGTGCAGCTTGGTCTGAATAGATCCCTTTTGTTCAATGGGCATGGCTAATCTCCATACTCTATTCTTCTTCCATTCTGCCATCTGGTTAAAACTATTCTAGGCTTCCCAAGGAATTCAGCCTCTCAACCTTTACACCTCATTTCTTATCTTCTCCTACTGATTTCTAATTGGAAAAGGAGAGGAAAACAGCAATGGAGGAGGGTAAGCCAACTATTTACAGATATGCATCCCTGAACTTTATGAAATCCCCCTAATACTGTGATCCTGCTAATGTTGAGTATCGCTCAGGGCTGGTCCGATGTAAAGCCATGAAGTAAGGGACGTTTACCTAGAGGGGCTCTGACACCTGATTTTGCACCTTTTCCCCACTTAAAGTGTATTACAGTGTTTGATTTGTCCCCACCTGTTTTCCAGGGTTCCCAAGCGAGCCTGGCATTAGGAAAACTTCTTAAATGGGGTTGGCTTCCTGACCACACATACCACAAGGATGTGATTACATTCCACCAGCATTAAGGCAGGCTTACTCAACGTGCCCTCCTGGAGGTTGCATAGGAAATGTAGGCATCTTGTAGTGGGTTAGCAAACATCCTTTCTGAGCTGTAAGCACTGATGACCTGTTCTTTATGCATCCCCTCCTCCAATTCCTCTCTTTCTTGTACCTGCTTTCTCTGAATCTTGGACATATTTTGTTCTTCCCCTTTAACTACCATACATCTCCAAGTTGCTGCTCTTTTTCTTGGACTCTGGATGCCTAAATTGTTCCATCTTGTTTTGAATCCACCAGTAGGGGCCATCAGTCTTAAGATGTTCAGTTGGTGTCAGTGGGTCATCTTAGTTTTTTGACAAATCAGTCTCTTGGGAAATTGGAGCTTCCTAAAAGTAGTTATTCTAGGTCTTGTGTGTTGAATGTATATCTTATTGTCCTTGAGAGTCCTGTGTGGGAGCAGTCAGGAAATTAGAAGTATTTTGAGTATACAGACATATGTATGAATCTGGGAGACAACAGGACATGGTGGTTAAGTGGGTGAACTTCCTTGTCACTCTGCATGGGACCAGATCCTGGTTCCAGCATTTGATAGTGCTTGGGTCTTAGGAAAGTTACTTAACCTCATTATGCCTTATTTTCTTTCTTTACTAGATAGGAATATCACCACAATATTTATCTTAAAGCTTTCCTTCCTTTTTGGGGGTGAGGATTAAATAAGATTATGCACAAAAGGCTCTTGGGTTAGCATGTATCATATGTAAGCACTCAATAAATTTTTGGTGGAAAGGAAAATGTACTTTTCTTTAAAATATTGTTCAATTGGGTTTCAGTGAGAATTGTTTTTAAAACTCTGAGATGTCAATTTTATGTTAAGGTAAGATTCGCACATGCAGGTAACTTCAGGAGAAAGAGACAGGGGATCCGATCTTAGACATTGAAACACTTCTAAGAGTACTTTGGAGGAATTAATCATTTTTTACAATACAGTAATTTATCTAAAAGCACAAAGTTGCTTCAGAATATCTGCAGTTTAGTCTAAAATTAAAAAGATATTATCCTCTATTTTCTTTTGATATTTTAAAAGTTTCAGGAAATTTCATAGTAGAGGAGAAGAGGAGTATAGAGGGCTAAGAACTGAGTGAGTTTCAAAGAAGAGCCGTTGTTTACTAAAGATTTAAATAGTTGGAGAACATGGAACTACTTTTTCTATAAGCAAGAAACTAGGAAGAAAATGATGAGGTCATTGCACATTTAAAGTGGTAGGAGTATTTAAAAATACTTAATTGTCTATCAGTAAAGAAAATGGGGTGGATTTTTTTAAGTATCTTGTTAAAATGGATATATTTCTTTATATGAAGAGAGAGTGCTAAATATTTGGATTTAAATATTTTTTTAAAAACTTTGAAAATAGATTCAAACTAAGAGAATTAAAGATGATGAATTTAATTTTATTTTTTCTGGTTATGTGTGTCTGCTAGAATTTAAATCAGAAGTGCTTTCATTCAGATTCTGGTATGATAAAGACCCATAAAAGTGTAAAACTTTGCTATAGCCATCGGAGATCACAGTTGAGTGCAATTCAAATTATGAGATCTTTGAAAGCACCTGAAAATGTCAGTAAACTAATTTCTTGAGCTGTTGGCTATCTACTGGTGAAGATAGCAATAGCCTCCCAATCTTTTGGTGTATGCTTCTCGGGTCAATTACTATGACGTGGTCAGAAATATTGCCTGTGCTTTGGTGACGAGATATTTTTGAAATGCAAATTAACATTCCCACTCAATGCATGGTAAAATTTCACTCTTGACTGTCGCTTTTAATGGTTGTTCTGCCTCTGTTAATTCCACATAGTACAGAAAAAGTGCAGATGAGTCATATCAGATTGCTAAATGTGCTTATCTGGCATGGGGCAAGAAATAGGTTGGAGTTAAGCCCTTTAAGTTCTTAGTTTGTATATTTTTTTAAATGGTGGGCTTTTTTTTTTTTTTTTTTTGCAGTTGGCAGGGGGATCTTTTTTTTTTTTTATTAATTTTATGATAGATTACAACCTTGTGAGATTTCAGTTGTACATTTTTGTTAGTCATGTTGTGGGTACACCACTTCCCCCTCTGTGCCCTCCCCCCACCCCCCCTTTTCCCTGGTAACCACCGATCAGATCTCCTTATCAATATACTAACTTCCACCTATGAGTGGAATCATATAGAGTTCGTCTTTCTCTGACTGGCTTATTTCGCTTAACATAATACCCTCGAGGTCCATCCACGTTGTTGTGAATGGGCCAATTTTGTCTTTTTTTATGGCTGAGTAGTATTCCATTGTGTATATATACCACATCTTCTTTATCCAATCATCAGTTTCTGGGCATGTAGGCTGGTTCCACATCTTGGCTATTGTAAATAATGCTGCGATGAACATAGGGGTGCAACGGACTCTTGAGATTTCTGATATCAGGTTCTTAGGATAGATACCCAGTAATGGGATGGCTGGGTCATAGGGTATTTCTATTTTTAACTTTTTGAGAAATCTCCATACTGTTTTCCATAGTGGCTGTACCAGTTTGCATTCCCACCAACAGTGTATGAGGGTTCCTTTTTCTCCACATCCTCTCCAACATTTGTCACTCTTGGTTTTGGATGTTTTTGCCAATCTAACGGGTGTAAGGTGATATCTTAGTCTAGTTTTGATTTGCATTTCCCTGATGATTAGCAATGATGAACATCTTTTCATGTGTCTATTGGCCATATTCACATCTTCTTTTGAGAAATGTCTGTTCATGTCCTCTGCCCTAAATGGTGGGCTTTTAAGCAAATTTTTTTACTAGTTTGTTTTTTTTCTATTTTTCAATTTTGAAAGTGTATTTACAAATTCGTAAAGATAAACAACCTAGTAATGCCATTCCTAGTTATATATTCATTGAAAGGTAAGCATTATAATGTTCCTAGCATCACTACTTATAATAGCCCCAAACCAAAACCACTCAAATTTCTAAAAATGAGGAATAGATAAAAACATTGTGAGAATATATATATACACACACATATATATGTATATACATATGTATATATATATGTATGTATACACACACACACACACATATATATATATTCTTGACTGGAATACTATACAACAACAAAAATGAACAGTCTACTTCTACATGTCAGTATGTGGGTGAATCCCACAAACATAATATTGGAAGAAGCCAGTAACAAAAGAGCCCATACTGTATGATTCTATTACATAAAGTACGACATCAGAAAAAAGCTTAGCTATTCTGTTAGAAGAAGGATAGTAGTTACCTGTGGAGGGGGAATGGCTGGCAGGGGGATTAAGGAGTTTCTAGGATGTGTGTAATGCTGTTTCTTAATCTGGGTGTTGGTCATGTAGTTGCATACTTGGTGAAGATTTATTGAGATGTAAACTTACGAAATATGTCCTCTTATGTATTATAACATACTTCAACACCAAATTTTAAAAAGGAGAAAGGTTCTTGATTACCAACTTTTTGATGTCCTAAAACATTATGAAGAACTTCTTGTTTGGAGGAAAACACAACAAATTTCAGATTTGAGATCTAGAACAGAGTTTTGAGTTTGATGGTGCCTTACACATTATAGTTGCTGAATAAATGTGTGTTGATGGACCAATGTGCTTTATTCCATTGTTGTGATTATTTTAAAGCATGATGTTAACACTTTGTGATAAATATTCACGATAAAGCTAGGTATGACAAATCACACTTTATAAAACACCTTATATGTTTTCTCTTTGAGTATTGAGTGGTGCCTAATGTATCTTTCTTAAAAACATGAAAGGCTGATAATGCCTGGTAAAGTGCATATATTCAATTTCAAAGGACACTGCTAACTTCCTGCTTTATCTCTATTAGTAATTTCTATTTGGTTTCAGTCTTCCTTTTAAATGGTGTTCATTGAATTTACCAAGGACAGTAATTTGTTTATCATTATGATGATGCATTGCCCTAACAGACTGGTGGTAGCTCGATGTTGTTGTTCTTGTTTTATCATAAAGAAGATATCTTTTATGGTGATTGAATAATTTACTTTCTTTAGAAAAATATTTATTTTAGCAAATGAATGTTCATGGTTATGTTAGGATGGAGGGAGATTTATTTTAAGTGCTGCAGAAGATTTTTTTAAATAGATGGATCACTTTTTGAATGAGGCCTGAGAGTAAGACTAATCTCATACATATGGAAATTTTAAAAAAATGAAAGTTCATCTATAAATAAAGCACTGTATCACCAGTATACAATGATTGTCAGCTCTCAATTTAAGGATTAATTTAAGGATTTTGGGAAATCTAACAGTCTCTTTGTAGGCTCATCCTTGGATTGGGTTGCATCAAAGTCTCATAATTGTGAAATGGTTTTGTTTTGGTTCTCTTTGTGGCTAACGACCCTACTCTATTTTGTATTAAGAATATAACTCCGATGGACATATGTTATACCTCATTAAACCTTACCTATATATAAGGGTTAATTGAGTTTTATATATAGTTTTTCTCGTATGGGCCAAGTAAATGTTTTTACCGAATGTTGTGTTTTCCATCCTCGCTTCAGCATTGCATAGAAATTTAAAAAATATATATTTTCTGCCATCTTTTGTTTACATTCAAATCTAGTTTATGTATTTTGTTCAAGTATAATTTAAAAACATTATCTTTTTGAATAATTTCTATTTCCTTAACTTGGGGGTTCAACTTTTTCCCCTTTTTTCACACTACTCTAACTCCATTTTCCCCACAATGATCTCTCCAATAGAGGTTTACATGCCCTCTTCGGATGCAGCCCCAGTGAAAAGTCTTGAGCCTGTTCTATTCTAATGTCTCCTGGACTGCTCCCAGGTGGCTTTATAAGTCTTTGTTTGAGGGAAGCTCTGGAGGGATGAGCTAGGTTTAAAAATCTAGTTACACTTTAAAGACATGAAGCACCAGCATCTGAAAAATACACCAGGGAAAGCAGAATAAATGAGAGATGCGAAGAAATACAAGTTACAGAGGTTGAGGCTTGGGCTGTTGAGGTTTTCAAATGAAAAACCTAGGAGTATTGGATCTCAGAGGATTTTGGAGATGTTGCAGAAAGGAATGAAGAAAAAGGAATTTGAAACAACTTATGAGTGATTATTGTTTTTTGAAAGCACACTCTAAGTTTATAAGGATGTAAGAAAGAAGAGTGGCTTTGAGTTATATAAAAATTAGATTTTAAAAAGCAAAAGTCCTGCTGTTCTTAGTAATACAAATTAAGTTAATTGGGTTTGATAGAGAAGCTAGAGCATTTGTCAATGCGCTAATGATCAGAAAAAATTTAAAAATATGTTGGATAGCCTTACATAGTCTTCCTCACCATGATGTAATATAGCATCCAAGCATCATGCAATTTTGAAGTATTAGAGAATATCTAAATTAAATATAGAGTAGCTCCTCACGTTAAATTTTATAATGATGATTACTTAAAATGTCTAGGTATTTTGAAACATCAACTTTGGAATTTAGCCTGCTCTAACCTATCTTCCATCTTGTCTGGCAAGTCATTCAGTACAAGACTCACTCAATTCTTGGTCTTCTCTTCCTACAACCATGTGGGATTTTTGGTTACAATTTATGATCAGTTCTTAGGTTTCTTAATGCATCTTAATGTTTGTTCTCTATTAATGTACAGGAAATCAAGGTAATTTCTTTTTCCACACCCAACACTTTTGTATGCCCCCAAGGAAAACAGCACATTTTCAAGATCTTCCCTCAGTAAGAGACACTTTAGTGCTGTTGTCACATGGAAATTATGGTCACGATATTTGGTAAAAATCAAGTGTAATAATGATAATACCCATAGTGAAACTTAAATCCTTTATATTTGATTTTAGCCAACCTTGGTGGTCTAATGGTTAAGACTTGGTGCTCTCACCTCCACAGCCCAGGTTTGTTTCCCAGTCAGGGTACCACACAACCCGTCTGTCAGTTGTCATCCCCTGGTGGCTGTGTGTTGCTGTGATGCTGAAAGCTATGCCAATGGCATTTCAAATACCAGCAGGGTTTCAGCAGAGCTTCTAGATTAAGACACACTAGGAAGAAGGACCTGGCCACCCACTTCGGAAAAAATTGGCCAAGAAAACCCTATGAATAGCAGTGGAGCATTGTCTGATTATAGCACCAGAAGGTGAGACGGTGTTGCAAAAAGACTGGGTAGGGCTCTGCTCTGATGGACAGCGGGTCACTAGGAGTCAGAACCCACTTGATGGCACTAACAACAACAATTTGATTTTAAACTTCACTTATGTTTTTCACATGCTTTTATTGAAAAATTATACTTTGGCATTTCTAGGGAATCTGTTATAACAGTAACTCACTGTTCTGTTAAATAGCTAACCTTCCTCCAAGTATTACAAAAAGCAGACATTCAAAACCAAAAAGGCTAGCATTTACTTTGACTTTTTGACGTTTTTAATATTCTGTAATATTACATTTTCAAGTTAATTTTATTTTAATCTAACAGATTTTGACATGCAATAAAATATTTAAGCAATTCCTTTTGTTAAAGTTGGAAAGTACACTGTTTAAGCATAATCTTCATGAAATTTTGCAAATGTGCATATTCTTATATCAAGTGAATACCAACTTTTCAAATTATCTTTGCTGCTAGACGAATTTATTAGTAGAGTAGAAACTCTTTCATACCACATGATTACAGCCAAAAGTTTTTGGTTAATTGAAAAAGTTTGTAAAATGAGGAATAATAAAATATGTACAAACTATAACCTTTAATATTTTTTTTTACTTAAACGGTAAGGGATGTACATCCAAAAAAAGAGAGAGATGTGCACCTATTTGCCAATGTTTCTTTGAGTTTAATCCCACTACAGGAAATTTACTTTTGCTTTTTTTCCCACAAACTACAACCGTGATAGATTGTGTGTGATTTCCAGTTTTGTTTATGTGAAAATAAAGCAAGATTCTAAAGACACTCATGAAACAAGCTGAATACAGAATCTTCCTAACAGGGTGCTTTACTGTGTTTTGACACCCCTTCCACAATCTTCTTGATGTTGGTTACCTTTCAGAGCCCTCAGTTAGTTGTTTTTTATATTTTGTCCAGAGATCTTGTGACCACCAGAGTCATGGGCTATAATGTGTTTACACTTCCGTAGTGGAACCAGAACCTTGCTGGTATCTGGTCATTTTATTTGCTAACTTTTAATTTTAATATGAATTCAAAGATAAAAGATACAAGAATAGTACAGATCTTCCATAAATCCTTTCTCAAGTTCACTAGTTGTTTCCCTAATATTTTGCCCCTTTTACTTTATCATTCCCTCTTTCTAGAAGTGTGCGTATATATGTGTGGGTATGTATGTGTTTTCTGAACATAGTTAAAATACTGTCTACTAGAATTTGGCAATGTAAAGTAACTATATATTTTTTGTAATTCATAACTAATTTGTGAAGGGATGCATTGAGGCCATAGAAATATCCTTTCTCTCATCATATTTTCATGCAGTAATTTTATCTTCCATTGGTGATATTTGAACTCCATCGTTCCCTTGATATCTATTAGTTAGCTTTCTACTCTGAAGAAGAGCTTTCCCTTCTCCTCCATTTATTTATTTACTCATTTATTTATTTATGTTAATTTGGAAACAGGGGTTCTTATTTTATTCAATGGGTTATAATCTTTTATTCTTACTATTTATTTTGATGCTCAAATTTTCCCCAGTTTGGCCTGTGCAAATCCCTTCTAGCTGGCTCCTGTGGGCTTGGATGTGTTCTCATGATTCTTTGAGCACTTAATTATTTTCTCTCACCATCTCAATGCTGGTGTCAGCCATTTTTCTAAGGAGTCATATTTTCATTTAGTGGAGAACAGTATTCAGAAACCAAGATCTAGGTGCTAGGTACTTCATGTTGCTGGGGAGCTACTATCTCTTTCAGTGGACTGAACTAGGAAACACACACCAATACATTTATTTACCTGATAACTCCAACTGCCACACTAAAGAGTTTATACTAGTCTTCTCTTTCCATCTTTGTAACTCTCTTCTCCAACAATGAAAAAACTTCCGCGTGTTTTCTTTAATAAACTTATTTGTTCACACCTATGACACAAAATTAGTCTCGAATTGCTAACCCATGCCACTACAAAAAGAAAATGTACTAACTAGAGTTCATTATTTGTTTACAGTTCTTATTTGAGGCAGCATTTACATAGAGTGAAATGCTCAGTTATGAAAGGTACATTTTGGTAAATTTTGATGAATGTATAAAGTCTGTATTGATTACCCTCTTCAATAAATAGGACATTTCCATAATCTCAGAAAGTTTCCCCATGCCCACTTACAGCTAACCACCCCCCTCACTGGCAGCCTCTTTTTCAATTCTATCACCATACATTACTTTTACCTGTTCTTTCAACATCATAGAAATGGAATAATTTAGAATATACTCTTTTGTGTCTGACTTATTTCACTCAACATACTGTTCTCGAGATTCATTATTGTTATTGTGTGCATCACTAGTTCATTATTTTTTTATGTGTGTAGTTCTGTTACATGGATATACCAGGATTTATTTTTCTTGTTGATAGACATTTAGGTTGTATCTGATTTTTAGCTATCATGGATAAGGTGCTATAGACATTCTTGTACAAATATTTTGGTCAATATATGTTTTCTTTTCTCTTGGATAAATATCTAATGGACATCCTGAGTCATAGGGTAGGGGGTTGGTGTCAAGATGGTGGCATAGGTGGGCTCTCAACTCACCTCCTCCAACAAACAAAACAAATTTACAACTATTCTTGGAACAATTACCCATGAGAGAGAACTAAAAACTGGATAAAAAGAACCTCCACAACAAGGGACAGTCCTGAGTGAGGCATAAGAGGCAGAAATTCCTTCCTGGAGAGAAAAAAGCCAGCTTCACAAGCTGTGGCACTTCACAGCCAGCCAGGAGCAATCCTAAGGTGTACAGCCTTCCCTGGAGGAATGGGGGACCTGAGTGGGGGAACATTACCACTATAAGCATCCTTCGGACTCAGCACAACTGAGACGAGTCTCATAATATCTGGCTTTGCTGGCTATTAACTACAACGGGGAAACCTATCAGACATAATCAGAAAAAAGCTGGCTCTTAAAGGGCCCACACACAAGTTCACCCATTTCAGAAAGCAACCTAAAATCATCAGAAAGAAAGGGGTACCGTCCTTTGGTGAAAAGAGGACTATCACTTGATAGGCTATAGGTGCATCTCAGTGAGAGGTGAGACCTCTCCAGGGACTGAGACATTGGCGGCAGCCATTATTGTGACCTCTACAGGCATGCTGACACAGATACTGGCAGACACCATTGGAGTTTTTCCTCTGGCTTGTTAGCCCAGGGTCTGCCCTACCTACTACAGCACCAATTTAATCCAGCTCACTCAGGGCAGGCAGCTCTCCCTAGGGACTGGCCCCACCCAACAGCCAGCCCTCAGGCACCTTTTCAGCCTGCATAGACTGGGCACCTGGAACATCTGCAGGCAGGCGAGTGAGTCTGCCTCTGCAGGGCAGGGTGTGCATGAGGAGCGGGTGGAGTGTGTGGAGCCTCTGCAATTGGGAGATTGGGTCCACTTCAGGGGAGTTGGACATGTGCATGGGCCAGGACTGTGTTGATGATGTGCTTGGACCTGTGGGCCATGGGGCTTATCAGCAGCAGAAGTCCTGTACTTCTCAAATAGCCACATAGGGAATCAGCCCTGCCTTCCAAAGCCTGAAACAATTGGGTGCTCCCATGCCTGGGGCCAGCCCCACTCAGCTGCAATCCTGAGAGAGCTGACAACAGCCTTGCAGGCCAGAGGCCTTCAGCAACTGTAAGCCCCTGAGCCTAGCAACCAGCTGCACTGGGGGCCTACTCACTTAACAGAAAAACTGCAACAAGAATGTGCTATTAGACCTGGTCACCAAGTCTGCTGGGGCTCCCCAAACCCGATAAAGTGACTGAAGGGTCCAGAGCAGCCACACGGAGCTGAGCATTACAACCAGCCAGCCAGGGGGACAGCCTAGCCTCCCTGGGCACCTGCAGCAAGAGCAACCCTGCCACAACAGAAGGACACACGTAGCCCACACAGGGGTCACTCCTAAAACATTTGGAACTAATGATGAGAGGAAAGCACATTGCTAGGCCTCAAAAGGCATCTCTTACATAAGGCCAGTTCTCCAAGATCAGGGAACATAGCTAACCCACTTAATACATAGATATAGGCACAGAGACACAGAGAAAGAGGTATAATGAGGAAGCAAAGGAATACATTCCAAGTAAGGGAACAGGACAAAATCCCAGAAAAAAACTAAGTGAAGCAGAAATAAACAATCTATCTGACGAAGAGTTCAAACAAAAAGTCATAAGGATGCCCACTGATCTTGGGAGAAGAATGGATAAACATAGTGAGAACTTCAACAAAGAACTTGAAAATATAAAAAAGAACCAATCAGAAATGAAGAATATAATACTGGAAATGAGAAATTCACTAGAGGAACTCAATAGTAGAGTAGAGGATCAGCAAACTGGACGAAACACTAGAGGAAATGACCCAAGCTGAACAGATAAAATAAAAAAGAATTAAAAAGAACAAGAATAGACTAAGGGACCTCTGGTAAAACATCAAGTGCACTAACATTCATATTATAGGTGTCCCAGAAGAAGAGAAAGACAAAAGGGCAGAGAATCTATTTGAAGAAATAGTAGCTGAGTCATAGGGTAAGAGTATGCTTAACTTCATAAAAAAATGCTAAAATATTTTGCAATGTGGTTGTACCATTTTATGCTGTCACCAGCAATGTATGAGAATTCCAGTTGCACTACATGCTTTCCAACATTTGGTGTTATCATGTTTCTGTTTTTGTTTTTGCTTTAGCCATTCTAATATTTGTGAAATAGTATCACATTATGTTTTTAATTTGAATTTCCCTGGAGAAAAATGATATTGAGTTCTTTGACCCATGGGTATTTAGAAGTAAGTTGATGTTTTCCAAATATTTGGGACTTTTCCAGATATATTATTTTTATTGATTTTTAATTTCATTCCATTGTGGTCAGAGCACGTACTTTGTAAGATTTCAGTCTTTTGAAAGTTTGATCTGTCTTGGTCAATGTTCTCTTCCATTTTCTCTTAAATGAACATGTATTCTACAGTTTGTGGGTGTAATGTTCTATATATTCCACTCAGGTCAAGTTGGTTGATTTTTTAATACAAATATTCTATGTATTTTTTAGTACTCTTGAAGTCTACATTGTCTTACAGTAATATAGCCCTACCAGGTTTCTTAAGACTAATGTTTTCATGATATGTCATTTTTTCCATGCTTATATTCATTTTTCCCCATTTCTTGACTTCATAGAGTAAATAGCCTATTTTTAAAGATTTAATTTTGCTTCCTGTATTGACATTTTAGCTGTACCTAACATTTAGACATTTAGCTATATCTCTTTTGCTAGTTTAGTGGTTGATCTAGAGATTACAATATACATCTTTAAGTTATCACAGGCAAAATTCAAATAACATTTTACTATTTCACAAAAAGGATAAGGACATTGCACCTTCATAACTCCATTGACACCTACTGTTGTTTTTGTTTATGTCATATTTTTCTATGACATTTCTATGAAACTCACAATTAATGTTTTATATTTTGATTTAAACAGTCATAGGTCTATTAAACAAATTTAAGAAAATAAAATCTATGGCACTAAAAGGTTGTGCTTTACATTTGCCCAGATATTCTTCTCTGATGCTCTTCATTTCATCCTTAACACCTAGATTTTTATGGTATAATTTTCCTTTAGGTTGAAGAAGTACTTTCAGCATTTTTTTTCTAATTCAGGTCTATTTTTTAAGAATACCTTTATTTCAGCTTCATTTCTGGAGGATATTTTCACTGGATATAGAATTCTGGGTTAATAGATTTTTTTTCCTTTTCACCAATTTAAATATGACATCTAGCCTCCTTTGATGAGAACTTAGTCGTCATTCATATTAATTTTCCCCTCTCTGTAATGTGTTGGCTTTTTCCCTCATCTACTTTAAAATGTTCTATTTATGTTTGGCTTCTGAAGTTTGACTATGATGTTTCTAGCCATATTTTTCTTCATATTATCCTGCTTTGGGTTTTCTGGGCCTCTTGAGTCTGTAAGTGAATAATTCTCACCAAATTCACAAAAATTTGGCCATTTGTTTTTCAGATTTTTTTCTCCCTCATTCTCTCATTCTATTCTTTTCTAAGGCACCAATTACATATATCTTAGACTGCTTAAAATTGTCCACAGGTCACTGAGTCTCTATTTTGTTTTCTCAATATATTTTTTTTCCTTTTCTCCTGAGTAGATAATTCCTATTGATCTAATTTCAAGTTCACTGAAACCTTTCTGTTCTTTTCCAATCTCCTGTGAAGGCCATCCACTGAATTTTTACATTCAGATATTCTTCTTTTTATTTCCAGGCATTCTATTTGGTCCTTTTTTAAAAAAAAAAACTTCCATTTCTCTCGTGACATTTCCCAATAGTGTACTCATTCTGACCACAGTTTTTCTTTAAGTAGTTGAACAAATTGCTAATAGCTGATCTTTGCTTGCTAATTCCATTATCTGGGTCATTTCAGTGTTGATTTCTATTGACTGCTTATATTCTTGAACATAAATTACTTTTCACTGTTTCATGTCTAATAAATTTTAATTCTTTAGTAGATATTTTGGATTATATACTATTAGAGACTCTAGATTCTGTTTTCTTCCTCTGATCAGTGTTGATTTTGTTGTAGTAGGCAGTTACCTTTGCTCTACTCAAACTCTGTCTTCCCTGAAATAGGCAGCAGTTAAAATCTCTGTCCAATTATTTCAGCTTTCCATATGTTGCTCCTGGAGTCTTCCATGCACATGCATAGTCTGAAGGTCAGCCAAGTGTTTGAACAGAGTTTATATTCAGATTTTGAAGCTCCCTTCTCTTTGGCTCTTTTCTGGAAATTCTGTCAATTTCTAGCCACTCAGGCAACCTGAAAATTTATCTTCTGACTCCTTAAGCCAAATACAATACTCTAGTATTCTGCATTGTGAAGACTCAGGTAAAAAGGTGTTTAATTGTTGACAAAGTAAGATTCCCTTATTTCAAGACTCAAATTACTTTAAGTTTCTTCCTGCTTTATACTTGCTTTCTGCATGAGTCTTACAAAGGAAATATTCACAATGTCAATGAAAAAAGTACCTAAATGAAGGTGATTGTATTAGAATCTATTAGCATATGTAATAATCAAATGAAGTTGGCGATAATGTTTTCATGACATTGAAAATGATGTTTGAACTTAGAAAATCAAAGTGTGAACTATCTGCGGCAGTACATCAGAGGCTATTATCATTACAGGTGAAATTTCAGGTTAGGAAAAGACGGAAATTAATATTCTGTTATTCTATTTATCATTAATGATAGAAATTATTATGTCCACGAAATTACAACCTGCAAATGTGCTTTGAACTGCTAAATGGATTTACATTTTAACACATTCCAGTTGTTGTGATTTAACTATTAAATTAACAAAACAGAGATAGGTAATCTTTATCATTCTTTTGGACTGTTTCCACTCAATATGAATTATACACAATATCTAAAAATCATTTGTGTTACTTACTGTGGCTAAACAAAGACATAACAAATTACGTTTCTTCAATTATGTTTACATCTAATTCAAACTGATTTGTACAAAGCATACATCAGGACCAGGAAAAGCTCAGAGATTCATGGTTCTCACTATGGGGTTTTAAGAAATATATTTTATTCCTTTAATTGACATGGATGAAGGGAGAAGCATTCAGATTTATTCATGACTTATTTATTGCATGTCTGAGTGGCAATTTGAAAACTTACCATGGAATTTAACCTTAGACCAGTTACCTATTATTATTATTTTTTCTAATTAGATGGAATGCCAAATCATGGCTGGTAAAGTTAAAAAAAATCGGCAAGATCCAATGTGTAATTTAAATGTAGTTGTATTAAGTCAGATAATCATTTACCAAACACAGTTACTGCAAGTATTTACCCTTGTAAATACTCTGTATTAGTCAGCAGATGGCATGCATTGTACATTAACTATTCCACCCTGTTATCGCACGTACTTTAGAACAGAAAGCATCTGGTTTTCTCAAAAAGACACATTATCCCCTCATTTGCAGTTTAGTGTTAATTTGTGAACTATTTAGTGATAATCAAAGAAGGTGATATTTCATCTTCACTTGGTTTGTACAGCAGCTTCAATCAAGGATAAGAAGGGGTAAAAATACATTTCGCAATTCCTTAGCAAGCTTCAGCATCTAGTAAAAACAATCCTGAGCAATTGTTTTCCTGTTTTGGCTAGAAGCTTGCACAGGAGGACAGAAGCCTTTTGGATGCAGTTTCTGAGTGCCTTCCATGAATTTCAGGAATATAAAACCATTTCCTGTTGTGTTTGGATAACTGCATAAATTCAAAATCTAAGAAAGAAGTAAATCAACAAACCAGGGCAAGTAAATTTACTTCTGAGTCTTCTATTTAAGATAACACTGGAATAGCCTAAATGGAAAATCTCTTTATGTATAAAACCTTGCACGTGTTCACAGGCTTCCCTTTGAGTGGTTTCAAAGAAGAATTTGGCTGGTGCCACCCTAACCCAACATAGCCTAGCATCTTTCTCATCAAACTGATATCCATCTGTCAGTCTGGCCTGATGCCTATTCCCAAGGTATTGGGTCACTGTTTGCAGGGTCTGAGTTGTGTCTATTAAAGTTATTTCCAGGGAGCTAAGTTACACAATATATAAGAGAGTGAACACACAGAGAAACAGAAACCTGAATTTTCAGAAACCAGTCAAAATGGAGAGGAATACACATTTGCCTTCCTTGTACCTGAGTTTTTTGTGTGTTAAATGTAGAATGACTCTCTTAGGCAGAGACTGATGCTTTTAACCACAAACTTGCTTTAAGTCCAATTGTATTTGGAGGAAGCAGAGTAACTATGTAGACTCTGTTATAATATTGAAGCCTTTATTCCTAAACATAGAGATTAATTAAATAGCCACTGAAAAGCAAAAAACCAATACCAAAACCCTTAACAGTTAGTTATTGTATCCCTTACAGTTTAGATCTATGTTCCATTTGTTGGATTATTTCCATTTTCAAAGAAGAGTAAAATATCTCAAATAAAAAACATTACTTTGGTGCTAAAGGACTTTGGGGTTTGATTTATTCAGTGTCTGTGTTTAGAGTTGTAGGAGATCAACGATATTAATGAAAATGTTACTTACTCAACTTGTTTGATATTCTTCAAAAGACTTTGGAAATGTTAAATGATCAGCCAAGAAGAAAAGCTTCTCGATTTTACTGTGTAGGTTGGAGCTGGCTATGCATGTGGGAGTTCTGTGTGGGACTGCCATTCTAGCTCCTGGCTTCCAAAGATGCTAAAAGTAGCACAGTGGTGGTTGTTATTGATGGATGACTACATTTTGCTGTTCATTTCTTCCATACTCTGGACTGCTAGGAGCGTTTTGTTGGGATGGGTACTCCCCTTTATCTATTTCTTAAGGAAAACTGGGGAATATATAGGAGTGAGGAGATTTGTATGAACCAGGCGAAACTGTAGCTGTTCTGTACCTAAAAGCCTTGGGAGAAATCTTATTTGTAAAATGAGCTCTCTGTACTTGAAGGTTATGCCCTGAGTCTGTCTTTGTTAATTGGCTTGCATTCCAAGTTTCCTCTGGCCTAAGGTAGCACTGTTTCAACAGCTTGAGAAGAAATCACGTCCGTATTTTGAAGAAATTTGTCCCATACAGGTGCCTCGAGGTTATTGGCTGCTTCAGGAAAACCTGTTTTCATTGGCAAGTAAACTGACATGGTAAAAAAAGGTCACCAATTCCCTCTCCTAGTGACAGGAAATGGATGCCATGAGGGCTGTGAGTCGGCTTCATTGTAATGACAAGAGTTATAAAAATCAAATTGTTACTCCTGCCTTCTGGATGTAGGTGACCTGCGGCCACAGGCAGGTCATTATACCTGTAGGTGCCAGATACTCCAGGACTTGGCATCAGGCCTGTGTTATGCTCTGAAACCAGCTGGCTGGGCATTAGGGAAAACAAGGGAGACTTCAACTAATTGGGGGTTAAAATATGGCCGTGTGAAAGATGCGTAAGAAAGCAATGTGTCTTTTCCTAACTAAATAGAATCATTTTGATTAAGAGAATAAACAAATATCAAATGCATGAACTCACTCCTCGTTTTTCACATTCTTTCCTATCTCAATCTGCCTTGGTACCCCCCTGCTCAGCAAAGGCACTAGGCAGCATGTAATCATGTCACTCTGTCACCAAGTCTCCTTCTCAATGAAATTCAGGTGTCTAAATAGAAAGGAGTGATGGCAGATTTTTCCCTCTTTCAGCAGAAAGCCAAGGAAATGCTTTCAGAAAGATGAAAACTACACTTTTGTGTCATCACAAATCATCTCTATAACACTTGGTGCACAAATATTGAAGCTCTTTGTGTCAGCTGTTTATTGCTTGGGTTAGGACAGGAATACATTTTCTGTGTCAATACTTGATTAGGTGACAAATTCCCTGCAAATAGAAGCTGAGTTGCTTGTGAAGAAATGGGTTGCACTGAAGACAGAACAGAAGCCCTTGTGAGAGAATTAATTTTATTTTGGGGGAAAAATCAGTATTTCACAACAAAATGATATTGACGGACTTGAAGTTTATATGTAATACGTTTTCCAAAAACTTCAAATATTTAAATAAGCATTTAGACAATATGTCTGTTATAAAAGTAGGTCAAGAAATATCCTCACTAACATAAAACAAGTCAAGATAAAATGAGGGTTTTTATTTATCGCACACCTACTGTGTACCATGCACTTTTACGTTCTATAAAAATTCCTTCTGATAATATCACAATTGTGCAAGTCATTCCCATTTTAAAGATGAGTAACCTGAAGGCAGAATCTGATTCAGACTTAGGAATCCCTAGTTGGAAACCAGAAATGATCTTCAGTATCAAAACCAGACACCACTCATCTACATTTAAGCCAGTCTTTAACATGCATCCTTTGCTAGTATCCAAAAATCCAATTTGTGCACATGTGCTTTAAAATTTGAGATCAGTGTGCAGTTTTGATTGCATTTTCCATCTCGATGATCAATGTCATTGCTTAATTTACTGCCAGAGCTGGTAAAATATCTACCAGTGCATCTGCTGGAATATTGCCATTGGAATGTACTAGTGTTTTTTTTCAACTGCCCAGAAAAATACATTGTTTGCTTTACTGTGGACCCTCAAGGCAATAGAATGAGTTTATTCTCACATAAATAAAATTGCCATACTTCGTTCTGCATTTAGTCTTAAGAAGGGTGGCAGGTGACAGCATCCAGAAAATAAGGGAAATTAGTATTGATTGGTGACAGTCTTTGAAATACTAAGTTAACCTATCATTTGCTAACACTATTGTTAGCGGAAAAAGCGTAATATACCCACTTACTACATTTAACTCCAGATTTACTTTCTGTTCCACCATATTTATACCATTTCTTTTTTCCATACACAACAAGTACAGTCTTGCTTCTTTCTCTGCAATGCTACTCCCATTGTCTGACTTTCCCTACCCACTGCCCCTGCTCCAATCCCTCTTCCTTTCTATCTGTTAAAATGTCCCCAATCTTCAGAAGACAGATCATCCAAAGAGTCTTTGTAGATATCCTCACAAGCTGTGAATGATCACTTTTTCCTTCTTTGATCTCTCATAAGTACAAATTATCTATATAATGATATATCCTAGTATTTTTGCCTTTGGCATTATGATTCCTAACCTGGCATTATGTTTCCTAGAATTCATGATATCTTTTTTCTGAAAATTAAGGTGATTTTTTTTCATGTTTCCTGGCACTTCTCCCATTTTTCTATTAAAGATAAAGAGCACTTTCAAAAATTGCATCTGCTAGGTTTGCTAGTTCTTTCTGTGCTCTGGGAATTGTTTATGTATCCTTTGAGAGTTGAACTTGTTCTCTCTTATCTTGCCACCTCCCCCGGACTTCAGATATCTCTGGACCCTGTTTGTTTTTTTCTTTTTAGTTTGAAGATCATGGTCCTTGATAGCAAAGATTCAATCAAAATAAATGTTGAGGGATTCTACATTCTCAGATAAAATCGCCTGCTTCCAGACACCATGTTCTGTTCTGGATTCATAGAGTCCTCTTTCTTGCAGCTAGTATTATAAATTCAACATATTTTGAGCTTTTACTTTCCCAGATATCTTTTATCCTTTAGTATGTACCTTATGTTTGTAATCTCCAGCCAATGCATCAGAGTGGCTTTAACCTCGAGCTTTCCAGAAGCTGTCTTCTGTGGTCTGTAGCTCATTTCAGGCTCAGTACATTCCTTTAACTTCAGTTGGAAATTCTCCTCTGATCCAATCACTTTCAGAGTTTTATCACTTCTGCTTCACCCCCAATTTTCTGGTAGATGGAATTTAACAGTTTTGCATGTTGTCTCTTCAGTTGGCAGAGTAATGGAATGATCAGCACTGAAAGTCATGAATTTATTGTATAATCTATACTTAACAGAGTGTGACTTCTAGCAAATCACCAGAAGCTATGTTGTGTCTCTCTGACAGCATTTAAATCTGCATTAATGAGAGATTTTCTTTGTTCTTCCTTGGAGTTCAAAGGAAATCACACTAAGTATTAGATTTCAATCCATTCCATCTCTTCAGGAATCATCTCCATTCCCCTCTCGTATCTGCCATCCTCTCCCTTGTATCTGATTTCTGTCTCTATACCGAATGTTTTCTCTGCTTAAGACATATTCAGAAAATAGCAAATCAAGAGTCTATGTCCCACAATAACTAGTGCCCAACTTCCCTCCTTCCTTCTCATTATGAAATAGGTTATACTTATTGTCTCAGTTACTAATTTATTCTTCACCAAAAGAAAGATGACTTTTGTTCTCAACTTTCTTAAAATATAAGCAACAAATCACTAAATCCAATGACCATTTTTCTGTTCTTATTTCTTTCTTTCTCAGATTTCTGATAGTACTCATATTTGTTTTCTTCATATCTATCTGCCAATTATTTTATTTCCCAATGTGAATTTCTCTGCCTGTAACTCTGCTTAAATATCAGTGCCCCTAAGGTAAAGTTCTTTTTATAGACATTGCCCAGATCCTGTGCATTCATCCTGTGTCTTCTTGCAGGGAAATCTCACCCATACACATGGCTTCGACTAGTTCCTAAATGGTGTTGAAATTCTAATGAGTAGATCTAATCTAGAATTCATTCCCAAGCTCCAGACATCTGCATTCACCGTTTACTGACTTTGCCTCTTCTACAGACTCCACAAATTACTAAAGCCCAAACCCCAGAATCATTGTTTAGTCATTGCCCTCATGTTCTTCTTCCTCAGCCTTATCTCCTGACTTTCATGCTGTTCAGTTTTAGATCTTTGCCTAGATATCTTTCTTCCCCCATCCAAATCCCAAGTTCATTTATCATTTGAAGATACTAGTGTTGCCTTGAAATGGGAGCATCATG
>NC_060276.1:102550559-102555142 GCF_021613505.1 Equus quagga | reverse complement strand
CATATGATAGATTTAAATAATTTTGGTGAGGTTGAGCCAAAGCTAGCAGTTAATTAGTTTTAGTTACTATGTACCAAATGGGTGATAGGCAATTATTTAATTCTTTCAACAACTATGAAATAGAAGTTAAGATTACTGTTTTAAGGATTACAAAAAAAAAAAAAGAAGAAAAGAAAACAGGCCCAGAGAGGTTAGTTAGCTTTCTTAAAGACAAACAGCATTTGAACCCACGTATCTGAATTCCAGTGTCCACCCTCTTAACAACTAGAGAAATAGCTTATTTATAAGTTTTGACAAGAAAAATCCTGTAGGTAACTCTTTTGTTTGTTAATGGATTTGACTGTTTGCACAATTATTAGAGAGAACACAGTCACTAACCTCAAAAATCTTAAATAATCTATATCCTCAGACAAATGTCAACATCTGTAAATATACTCAGAATCACCTAGCAGTATAAGCCATGGAGTAGCTTCTGTGAACTCTGTGGTTCTATATTCTTTAAGGATTCAGTGCCCAAGTAAAGATTTGATTTGGGGTTTATTCGATTCACTCTGGGAAGGTTAATGATTTTTCAGTGTAACTGTACAGGAGTGAGTGTTACCTAAGACGGGCTATAATTAAATGCTGAGAGAAATGGAACTTTCAAATCCCTTTCAGATGATTAAGTATCTCAAACATTTTTTGAAATCAGCAGGTTTCCTAACGAGGGACAAGGCAACCATTTGGAGAAAAGACAGAAATTAAAACAGCATTTTAAGATGTGGTTTAAAAATTCAAACAAAAATAAACATATTTGAAAACAGAATCATTAACTTGTACTAAATGTTTCATTGAAACAAAATAATCAAGCAAGTTAATATTTGAAGAAATTTAAGAATATTTAAGAACATGAAGAGGAGAGGTTTTCTTTATTTTTGTAGTAGCTGATTAGTATGCATGTCTCCTGCTAATAGGTATAGCAAATTAATGGTCAACAGCATCAATCGTTGTAGTGAATTGTTCAGTTTATTTCTAAAATCAAATAATTCTTGTGAAACAAATTGCAACTAGTGAAGAGAGACTATTTCATAGTGCTTTGGGGAGCTAGTATGGCTGTTTCTCCAACATAGATTTAGCTTTTCACAAATTGAATTAGAAACATATTTGACCTGCTATGAAGGAAAGATGCTCTTGATGGCAGTAGAATTCTTGTCATAGACTTTCCAAGTACATGGCATTATTTCAATTTCAGCTTTTTATAGTATGTACCTCTGCCGTGTGGGCAGCGGAACAACACCTATAAGATTAGTCCCTGTTAGGACAGCATCTAGATTGAAGCTGCACTTTAGAACAATGACGACTGATAAATTTAAGATGTGCAAAGTAGTGTCAGCATGTCTTTATTGTAATAATGTAGAAAGAGTGCATTCACATTTCCATTTCTGGGTGTACTGACTCCAAGCCTACCCTCACACATGGAATTCCTCTAAATAAACTCAATGCTGGTAATCATCTGACTCATTAGTAAGTGTTTCTTCCTGCCTGAAACTAAGTGGGTGCAATGGAGGATAGATTAATCTTTAAATCCCGTGGAATACACATCTGCTCTTTTTGCTTTCTGATTTTTTTATGTCAGTAGCATAATTAAAAATAAAAATGTATTGCTATGTCAGTAGAGACAAGCTGGTTAATAGACTTGAAAAGGAATATAATCATCCAATAATTAATAATCTCACTAATGAAATATTTCAATATTTATGTAGAATTTATGCTTTAGATAGAAGGAAGAATATCTACCTAAAAACTCAGAAAAGCTCCTTAAATTTTTATCCTTCTTTTTGCCTGGAATTCTTTCTCCCCCTTCCTTCTGCTCATTCTTTACTATTTTCTAGATACCTCCTCAGGCCACCCCAGACAACAGTTACTTATCTCTCCACCAAACTTGTAGCTTTTTAAATATACCACACATTTGGTACTTGTTTAAATATAGCCTTATAACAATCTTATTATTTTTCACTCTTATAAAATAGTGCATTTATAAAAATTCTCATGTATTTGGCTTAAATCTCCAACTAAATCATGATTTTCTTGAAGGTGAGGGTCTGTGTTTTGGTATTCTTATCCCTAGCATTGGACTTCTTCACATGGTTCATTCTCAGTAGTTCTTTGGAAATTGATTTATGTTTGAAAAATCATATATTTTAATCAAATGACATTATCATAATTATAATATCAATTACTAAAATATTCAGTCATTAGGGATTACGATATGATGCCCTTCCTTTTCTTTTTTTTCAGATGTACATCATAATATATTTCGAATTCTGTGTAGATTATGCCCTTCCTTTTCTTTATAGCAGTGACCCAAGAAGCAAAGTTATCCCTCCGTACTCTGACTCTCACCCCAACGTGTCTCTCTACCTCCCCTGCTCTATCTCCATATCCCAATACCCACCTCCTCCAAACCTTTCCACTGGTCTCTGGATCTCATGTTATTCCCGTTAGCAAAATTCCATATGTCATAACTCCCTATATCCTATATCTCTTCTTAAAATTTTCCCTTTGTCTTCTTACTCTATTCTAAACCTGACTTTCCCTGAGAACACTCCTTCCTCTGTAGCTTCCTTCTTTACTGGCTCTGTTATTTCACAAATCCCTCGCTTGTGCCACAATCTTAGAGATGCTTGTACCATGGCCCTAGAGACGGGCACACTCCTTGTTCCTCCCTGGTGCTTCCAAACCACTCTTCCTCCAACCTCCCTGACAACTTTCCCCACTTCCCCAAAATGTGCTCTTCCCAATCTCAATTTTAGTTGCTTTGGCCCCAAATCTTAGAGATGTTTTTGATGTTCCCTCTTTCTCTCCCAACTCCACAGCAAATACTGTTGGTTCTACCTTCAAATATATCCAGAATTCAACCATTTCTCACCACTTCCACTGCTGCCACCCTAGTCCCAGTCATCACCATCTCTCACAAAGATCATAACAGTTTCTGAAATGGTCTCCTTGCTAATAAGCCCCCTGTCCAAATACGACTTATTTATGATTTAAGAGGCCAAAGTAATACTTTTAAAACATGTCAATCCTTTTGATTGCGTCACTCTTTTTCTCTTTATCCTCCAGTGGCTTTTCCGTCTCACTTTGAGCTAAATACAAATCTCTTGGGGCCGGCCCAGTGGCATAGTGATTAAGTTCGCGTGCTACGCTTCAGCAGCCCAGGGTTCACTGGTTCAGATCCTGGGCACAGACATACACAACTGTTGGCAGCCATGCTGTAGCAGCATCCCACATACAAAATAGAGGAAGATTGGCACAGATGTTAGCTCAGCAACAATCTTCCTCAAGCAAAAAGAGAAAGATGGGCAACAGATGTTAGCTCAGGGCCAATCTTCCTCACCAAAAACACTCCCTCTTGCGATGGCCAAGGGGATGCTCATGATCTAGTCTTCTATCTGTGATCATCCTGCTACCACCAACCTTGCTCCCTCCACTACCTCCACCACTGGCGTGCTTGCTCTCATCTGAACACATTTCGCAGGAGTTCTGTACCTGATTTCCCTATGCCTGGAACACCCAGATATCCACTTGGCATTTCTGCCACACTTCCTTCAGGTCACTTTTTGACTCTTACCTCATCAGTGAGGGGTTTTCTGATCACCTTCTATGAAGTAACAGTCTCCTTCACTAGCATTCTGTAGCCAGCACACCCTAATTCCTGTTTAAACAATATAAATCATGGAGAACACTATTAGAAGAATGAATTTACATTCATTATTGTTTACAGTGAACTTTGACCTGAATGTATAATTTGCCTTGAGATATTAACTAATAGAT
Organism: Equus quagga; assembly: GCF_021613505.1. Lineage (NCBI taxonomy): Eukaryota > Metazoa > Chordata > Mammalia > Perissodactyla > Equidae > Equus > Equus quagga. The sequence continues at coordinate 102,551,329 of NC_060276.1, read as the reverse complement.
GTTTGAAGCCATAAAAAAACTGTAAAACATTAAAAAGCTAAACATCTAGAACATGAAAACAAACCTCTATAATTGTAAAGAAAAAGGTTTTATGTACATTAATGACAAATAAAATTATTTAAAATAATATTTAGTTTATAATTACCTTCTTTTCCATTTCTATTTTGGTGTTTTGTAAAAATCATATATTATACATTACTATGTGTATATAAAATAGAAACAAATAGCTATACATATATTGAGGTGCTCTAAAAGGTTTTACTAGCATTAAGGGCTGATAAAAAAAAATAGGAGACTTACAATCTACCCGTGCTTTATTAGTATTTGGAAGTAGATATATCAAGTGAATTTCCAACTGGGATTTCTCTTTTTAAAAAATCATACTTATTTGGACAAAATGAAGCTAGACAGTACTGATTAGTAGGTTTCTGGAGTTCCAGGATCACTTAAGAACCACATTCTACAGAAATATAACGAGCCTATCACCCATTTGGTACACAGTAACTAAAACTAATTAACTGCCAGTTTTGGCTCAACCTCACCAAAATTATTTAAATCTATCATATGGTCACAAGAGACAAAGGAAGGGAAGGTGAATATTTAGTTTTAGGTAATACTCAGTCTCTGGGAAAATCATTATTTTTATAGGCATAGAATCAATATTATATCTTCTCCAGCCTCAACACTTTCATATGTCACCACGGCCGCCATACCACCCAAAGACATGATGCTCCCATTTCAAGGCAACACTAGTATCTTCAAATGATAAA